>NC_056743.1:404357870-404480370 GCF_019279795.1 Protopterus annectens | reverse complement strand
TTAAACTATTTGCATTAATCCTAGCTTTCTGTCTAACCTTGCAGAAATGTGATGCCCAGTAGTGTTCTGAATGAGAACACTAAGGAAGCTTCAATACATTTTGCACAAGTTACAAAGTTATTATACAAATTGAGCATTTTGTCACTCGGGTCTATGAACTGCATCATTGCGCAAGTATGTAACTAAATTCATCATCGCGATTGAGTTTCTACTGCTGTAGACAAACCTCGATAACAAAGATAAGTGAACTCTTCCTATGTCTGCTTTCTGACACAAAGCAGGTGCATATTCAGCTGTTCTGTGAATGCACCTGCTTTCTGGTGCCCATTAGGCACCAGTGCAGGGTGAGATCTACCAGACAGGATGATGTCACACCTCAGAGGGTGTTGCTCATACCCTGTTAGTCTCAGTTTCATACCTACCTCTTCATTCTGAGTTGAACTTGGCAGAGAAAATGTCCTCTCTGAAAGATCAGGATAAAGCCTAAAGCTGGTGTGCAAGAAGGAAACAGATCTTCCTTCACCTCTGCAGACTTCACACCTGCAGAGAAGGGGTGATGTGCACCCCTTAAAAAAATAATACTGGCAATATTATTACCAAAACACCTAACTAAAACTCTGCTTCAGAATCTCACAATTTCTTACCTGTATAGCTCATAATGCCTTAGTTAAAAATGAGTTTATCCCTAAAATCAAATATGGGCTCCTTTTTGTAACCATACAGTCTAGTTCAGAACACATGTGAAATACAAAATACTTTAAATAAAATCTGCAGATTTGCGCTTTTTGCAGGACCCTAAACTCATAGTGCCGACATCTGTAGCAGTGCCACTGGCTATTTGTAAATGACAGAGTCACATTTCTACTTAGGTGTGAAATGTAGAAGCTGTTAAGAATAGGACACCATTTCCTCAAAGAAAAACAGAATTACAAATCAAGCACTGTAACTACTCACCTACAGACAGCCAAGAAAAGAGTATTATCTACACAGAAGAAAGAGTTTTCTCTAGGCAAGGCCTAGCTGTTTGGAATCGGCTAACTGTGGAAGTCAGGTAGTAAGAGATAAATTAATTATTTGGAAATGAACTAAAAGAAAAACTGTTTAAGGACACCAAATACTCTTGTATGTTCATAGGTCCATAGGAGTATACTAAGCCTAGCTGTGCAGCCCAAATGTGTCCCACAAGTTATATGTTTTAGACGTTTATATAGGGGTGACTGTTGGCTACAACATGATTTATTGACTGCCTCTGTCCATCAGAGATCTGGGTGCCAGACCAAAGCTGAATTTTTGATTCGGCTCCATGACAATGGCTAGTAGTTGCAGCTTATATTGCAGTCACACATAATTGTAAATATAATATAAATACATTATCTCTGCTTTGCTACTGTAATAAATAAAACTGTATTCTTCAGTCTGTGTATCATTTCCTGTTTATGTTTTGCAGCATAATGCCAGGGTCATGGCTGAAAAGGGTTTGTCAACCAGTTCACTTACCCAGTAATCAAACTGAAATAAATAAAAATAAATTCGATATGAGTTATATTATCTGGGTTTATTATAAAAACTGTGGAGCTTACTAATGAATCTAAGTGCGTCATAGTTATTATCGTCATGAGTGAGTTGAATAACTTTATAATTGTTGGTATATTCCATAAATTGTGTAACTTATTGTTAAATTCTGTTGCATTTTTAATGTATACATACAAATAATGTACCAGGGTCAGGGATGTTCTTACAGATAGGCGAAGTAGGCAGCTACCTAGGGCACCATTCTTTTATGGGCACTCTTTCCTTGTTTATTTGTTTATCTTTTATTGCAATGTTTTGTTACTCTGAAAAATAAAGAAATATATAAAGCATCTGTAGTTAAAAGGAAATACACCTGCAGAAAATCGGACACTACAGGGCAGGCAGTACTCCAGCTGACTTGACATTCAAGTCAAGTCATGTCGATACTTTAGCTTAAAAGTTGCAAGTTCACTGCAGAACTCACCTCAAATTGATCATATATAGGTGCAAAGTCACTTGAAGGAGTTTTAATGATGGACAGAAATGAGAGTCATGATGAGGGATTCTGGCGAGATAAGTGTTATTATAGTAATACCTTGTTTACAATAATGTTGCTGGCAGTGATCACCCAAATATTATTGGCAATTTTTCTGGCTTTGTGGTTTGTGTAGGCCAGAGACTTCAACCAGTGCCCTGGAGCAGTTCTACCTTCTACCCCACCCCTTTGGTCAAACAGAAGAGCAAAAAAAAAGGCAGTTTAAAGCACAGGTCCCCTCCCAAACATACACCTCCTCCCTGCCACAGCTTTTCATTGGAAGAGCAAAAAAAAGAGAAGTTCACAAGTTGCTTTCTGTTCCAGCTTTCAGAAATGCTAGTACAGAAAGAAGACTGCAGGAACGGATTCTTCAGGATTGCGCCCTCTAACACTTTGCATCTGGGGCACCTGATCTCTTTGCCCCACCTTTGCTACGTTACTGGTGTGGGAGTTGGGATGAGGGGAATGGCATGGTGAGATAAGAGTTATTACTGTTTTAGTAATGCTGGCAGTGATCGACCATATATTTTGGACAATGTTTTTGGCTTCTTGATTTGTGTTAGGAGGAGGGGAGCTGCATGGTGAGAAGTGTAATTATGCTTCTTTACAATAATGCTGACAGCATTCAACCAGATGTTTTGGGCAATATTTCTAGCTTTGTGATTTGCATGCATAGTTGGAATAAGGAGAATGATGTGATGAGAATTGTTACAGTTTGTACAATAATGCTAGCAGCGATCAAACAGATATACTGGAGAATATTTCAGGCTTTGTGATTTGTGTGAGCATTTGGGATGAGGGGAATGATGACGTGACAAGTATTATTACTGTTTTTATATAATAATGCTGACAGTGATCAAACAGATATTTTGGTGAATATTTTTCTGTCTTTGTTATTTGTGTGGATAAATTGGATTGGAATACTTTAATGAGTGTCAACTTGTTTATGTTGACTGTGTAGGTGAAATAATATTACAGCCGTCAGACATTGTGGCTACAACTGCTGGGTGGGGGTGAAGTTGGATAGATAAAAGTAACTGACCTTCTTGTCTTTGCTTACTTTAAACAGTCACTATCTGCCTTTGAAAGACTAGTGTGCTTTTGTGAGAAGTAAGATGGGCTACTTAACCGGATACCTGATATGCACAGACAGTGTAAAGATAATTGCTATGGCAATCTTTTGTGGAATAAAATGGCTGTCTGCCTGCTGCTGTTTGCGTATTATTTTGGCTTTGCAGTTTGCTTATTATTTTGGCTTTGCAGTTTGCTTATTATTTTGGCTTTGCAGTTTGCTTTTTATTTTGGCTTTGCAGTTTGCTTATTATTTTGGCTTTGCAGTACTGTGATTATGTGAAGCAATGTGCAATGTATTAATGTATGGCAACTGTTTGGTGTAAAAGGGAAGCACACGACGTCATCCTCTTTTATCACACTCAAACATCTAAATTATGCATAGAAGTGGATATAACTGCTTGGTGGGGGGGTGACTGGATGAAAGTAACTGACCCTGTCACTTTTTCTGTTTTACAGTCATCTCTGAAAAAATATGGATAAATGCATCATAGAATACTCAGACCTTCAGCACTTCTGGGGGCTGGGAGTTCCCACACCAAGGTTGTATAAGTGGATTTTGACATGGGTTAGTAATCACCTCTGCCCTGAACCCCAGTCTAAAAACAGACCTAGTAATGGGTATGCACAGTAGGTCACTGTACTTGGGGGGGGGGGGGCTGGTGACATTGTCATTATTTCTTTAACATTCCTCCCGGACCTCAGAGGTCACTATATCTTGTGTTGGGCTCGAATAGTGTGGTCATTATTTCTTTAACTTTCCTTACAAATTCCAGAGGAGTGCACTGAGGGTCGTGACAGTTTGTACAAGACCAATGTAACAAGCTGGAAGCATTATTGTAGTTATTTATTTATTTATTTTTCTCATGCTCAATCATTTAATTTAATGCATATGTAGGTGGTTATCTTTTGGGAAAAGTAAATAACCATGCCTATCTGACAGTGACTATGTTATATTCGGTTTGCTTTTTTTTTCAGTTTTGTCCCAGCCTGACATTAGAAGGGTACACAGAAGGTGGCTGTCTTTTGGGGGTAGGAAGTGAGGAGGCATGTTGTATATAAATATGACTGTGGGCATTTGTGCCTTACTTTTAGTCCCAATTTAACACCAGAGGGGAATACACAGAAAGTGATTACTTATTTTGAGGTGGGAGGGGGGGGGGCAGGTACTACTCCTAGATATGATATATGTATCCTTACAAGCATTTGTCGTCTCATTTTATTGTGAACCAGTGTTTGGTCAGCTTTGAGCAAGAAAACTTGGATACAACTTATTTCTTCTTGAAATAAAAAAGTAAGATTGAATTCCTTTCCATATGCATAATTTTGTTTACTCCATCATTGGATCAAAAGGTTGGGAAAAAAGCTTTAAAGTGCACCTCAGAGCATCTGTAATCCCATGGCTTCTGGGTGCCTAGAAGCCTCCAGACTCCCAGTTAATTTAGTTATTATTGGGTAGTTCTGGTAAGTTAGGGTGTGATGAAAGGCTGCAGGGAAAATCAAAGTTGAACAGTAAGACTGAATTTCTTTCCTTAATCACGGCTTTCATTCAGGCCATCATTGGATAAAAAGGTTGTTCAAAAAACTGTAAAATGCATCTCAGAGCATATAGAAACATAATGAGTTCTGGGGCCTAGCAGCCCCCTCCCCCAGCTTAATAGAGTTATTTACACTGCGGTTATTATACTGTAGTCTTAGAATCCCTGAATGGATACAGGCAGAAAAAATAAAGAGTAATATTAAGCTTCTTTCTTTGATTGTGTTGTTTGTTCAGGCAACCACTGGCCAAAAAAGTTGTTCAAAAAGCCCTTAAAATGCATCTCAGAGCAAATACAAACCTCATGGTTAGGCCCCCAGCCCTCTGGCATAATACATTTATTTCTACTGCAGTTATTACAGTGTAGTCTTGGTCAGCCAGGGTGTGCTGAAAGATGCAGGAAAAATACAAAGCTGAAGTGTAAAGCTGAATTTTTTTCTTTGATGATGGTTTTTGACTTATACAATCCCTGGATGAAAAGATTGTTAAGACTATTTAAAAAACTTTAAAATGCACTTCAGGGTATCTAGATTCCTCAAGGCATCTGGGGCCATCCCTGGTTAATGCAGTTTTCTCCACAGTTATCACAGTGCAGTCTTGCTAAGATAGAACATGTTGAATGAATAAATAACTGCAGGAAAAATGAAGAGTGAGACAAACTGTGAGAAAAAAGAAGGGGAAAAGGAACCCGGACAGTGTGGGTAGGACAGGATAGGATGGGAAGTAGGGGTGTGGCACAATGGGCTTTTTCAGTTAGGCCACCTGTTTACCTATGGTCGGCCCTGACCAGGGTAATAGCTATACTTGAATATGAAGCATTACTGTTGCTGTTGCCTGATGCAACAGTCTTAATCCATCTTAATCTAGTCTATCTTAATAACTCAGTTCATTTGATGACATTTTCATTCAGAAACAAATTTACTTAACTTATGAGTAACACTAAGAAGGCCCATCAAAGCACACAGACAGGCAGCCCGGTAACACTAGCATTTTCCAGAACTTTTCTCAACTTGTGCAAATGATACATTCAGAGGCACCACACACCTCCACTTCGAGAGGGGAGATGAATGATTTATTGAATTCACGTTAAGTAAAAAAATAGAGGCCAGCACCTTAAGAGTGATAACTCGGTTTAATGCATATAGTAAAAAATCAGACCGGTTTCGGCAGTCTTTGCCTTCATCAGTGATTATCATCCATCTCTGAAATTGTTTCATTTTATACATCCAGCTTCATTGTCAATCAAACATTTTAAGGGACAGTGATTACATGACTATATACATTCCAAAGCAGTACATCAAAAAGATGACAAAAAATATATACAAAACAAATATATACAAAAATTATATATCAAACAAAAAATTACAAATGGTCATTAAAACGTGGGGAAAATAATGCCCCTAGCTTAACTATCCAGCTTTTCTCTTTGTCATTTAGTATACTGTGCCACCCTAATTTGTGTGATCAATCTCCCCATATTTTGTCAATAATACAAAAGTGAAAGGTAGCTGTTTTATGAACACATACATATCTGTACAATGCATTAGTCATACGTCTGTTCCTAATGTCACCTAAGTGCTCAGACATCCTTATTCTGAATGGCCTGGAGGTCTGCCCAACATAAAATGAGGAACAGGAGCAAGTGGCCAAATAGACCACTCAGTCCATTCCACAATTGGCAAAATGTTTTATACTATACACCAGTTTGGTGTTCCTACTAGAAAACTCCTTGGATTTTGGCATATATTTACAAAAGGAGCAGTGTCCACAGGAGAATGATCCCACCAATTTGTCTCCTGTGATAGTTAATTGGTCTCCCATAATTTGTCGTTCAGCCCTGGATTTGTAATGATTGAGGTAAGATCCTAATGTCCTACCTCTACGATATGAAAATTTACACTCATCTGTCAGGAAACTGGATAATTCTTGATTAGCCATAAGGATATTCCAATTTTTATTAACTGCATTTCTGATGGCATGAATGTTTCTACCATATGTACTTACAAATCTAATAGTATTGTCTGTTGTTGGCATTTTCTCATGATATTTCAATAAATCCAGTCTATCCTTCCCAGTAGCCAAATTGCTAGCTGAAAGAATATGTCCTGATTTGTAATCCCTGGCTTTGAACCTGTGTATCAGGTCATTCTTATGATGTTCATAGTCATCATTGGAAGAGCAAATCCTTTTAGTGCGAAGGAATTGGGACTTGGGAATATTCCTTATAATGTGATCCGGATGTAAACTAGTGGCTTCCAAAACGCTATTGTACTGTGGATATTTGCAGAACACCTGTGTTGACAATGTATTCTCCACATTCCTACAAATCTTGACATCTAAGAAATGAATTTCTTGGTGCATATTGAGAGTAAATTCAATGCCCCACTTGTTATCATTGAGGTATTGGACAAACTCTAAAAGATATGCAGTGTCTGCATGCCAAACCAGCCAACAGTCCTCAAGGTATCGCCGCCAAATGTCCATATCATGCAAAAATATGTTATGATTTTCATAATATATAAGGAATTCCTCCAAGTACCCCATAAAGAGGTCTGCATAAATGGGGGCAAAAGATGCCCCCATAGCTGTACCTCGCACCTGCCAGGAACATTCCTTCTGAAAATAAAAGATGTTTTTTGTTAGGACATGTTCTGCCATAAAGACCAACAATGTATTGAAGCCTGGACGATAAAGATTTGCTTTATTTAGCCAATATTCAAGGGCCTCAAGCCCAGCCCAGTGTGGGATGTTTGTGTATAGAGCCATAACATCCAAAGTACACATTGTCCATTCTGGTACTAATTGTTTATCACTTACAATTCTGAGGAATTCCATGTTGTCCTTGATCCTTGATCTGGCCATAGTCAGAAGTGGCTGTAGATATTTGGTGAGGAATCCTGATAAGGGTTCCGTGAGCGAACCCATGCCAGATACTATTGGTATGCCAGGTGGTTTTTGCAAATTTTTATGAATCTTTGGCAGCAAATATAGTATTTGTTTCTGAGGATCATCCACCATAAGATGTTGCAAAACTGATGGACTAATAATACCTTCCTCAGTGGCCAGCTCTAAGAAGGAATCAATATCTTCTTGAAGCGGCTTGTCTGGTCTAGAGGTATTGGCATATAATGAATGGCATTTTTAAGTTGTCTGTAGGCCTCCGATAAATAATAAACCATGTCCAAAACTACGACTGCTCCTCCTTTGTCAGCAGGAATAATAACTATGTTATGATTGTTCCTAAGTACCCTAAGTGCTTGTTGTTCAGTCCCTGATAAATTGTGGCCTAACATACGAGATTCATAACCATGGAAATGCAGATCTTTGAGAACAGATTTTTGAAATACTGTGACATATTTATCCATGGGAGGTTGAAAAACAGATTTCTTAAACCTGAAATCAGTGGATGTTTGAGAGTTCTCCTGTTGGCCAAAAAATAATTTTAAATTTAACAGCCGACAAAATGAAAGGACATCCTTAACCACAGTGTCTTCATGGACATAAAAACCAGGAACATGTGTTAATCCTTTATTTAGTAGTTTAATAGCAGTTTCAGAAAGACTTACAGATGAATAAGTACATTAATTAAGTACATTAGTTAAGTACATTTGAATATTCCACTATTTGGGAATTATCATCTGTAACAATGTTTCCAAATTTTCAACATTTTTGATGTTTTCTCCCACCCCTATGTGTCCTAGATCTAAAGGGGCAGCAACACTCTTCTGTTTTTTTGTGGACTGGGGACCCCTGAGCAAGCCCTTGCTCTGTTTTAGTAATGCATGATTCCTCCCCTGAGGTACTGCTAGAGTCCGTTATCAATTTCTTTAAAATCGATCTGGGTCTCTTTCTCCTGGACCTAGCCATCCTGTGTTCCCCATCTGAAAAAGCAACATTCTTTCTGAAACCAAAGGATTTACCTTGCTCATAATTCCTCAAATCCCTTTGAAACTTATGCAGTTTCCTATTCCTTAGATTTTTTCAATCACTAACAAGTCTTTAGACAATTTGTGAAGACATTCCTGATAGTATGCCTTGCCCTCATACGCCTTAATCTGCTCACAGATATGTTGAGTTTCCGTTATGTTGGTCTGGATTGACCGTTCATAAAAGGAGGGCGATATTTTAACAAAAGACATGGTAGCGTCTTGCTGTGCTTGTGCCCGTTCCTCGTGTAATATATCATCAGGGTTGTGACATAAGGCTGCATCCTAATCCTTAGGCCTCTAGGGGTTATGTTTGTAACCTCATCGGCCTTAAATAATTTAAGGTGCCAAACTGAATTATGTAAGTTGGTCATACATTTAGTCAGTTGTAAAAAAAAAGGCTGTTGCATAAGTTATTGGAATCCCTAATATCCCCCGTGTCAGTAATAGTATTATTCGCGTTAATACCAAACAATTGAAGGTCATTTTTATCCGCAGATAAACCCTGTAATATAGTTACCAAATCATCATTAGTAAGTCCAAGATGGAAAGTGGGAAAAAAGGGGAAAAAAACTTATACACTGGTGAGGCCCACCCTAAAGGTTCATTCAAAAATACAATTCAAACTGACAAATTTGAGTTCAGTTGGCAATCCCTATCCTGTGTATAAAAATCACTGACAGGTTTCCTCAATTTATAAAAATTTAGGCCAATGGCATATTCCTTCAATTATATAGCTATCTTCCTGCTAGGAATATGTCTTGCCAAAAGTTATACAAAATTGGCACATAACATGCAGAACATCTATTCATTTCCTAAACATATACAGTATTACTCAAAAATATCGATAGAACCATCAGTATTGAGAAACCCTATACATCTAGTTATAACTCTGTCCCCCAATACCATGCCAATACCCTTCTGCATGAAAAGCCAACATTTTGTTATTGTAAGCTGCCCCTTTGTTAAATTCTATTTGTAGCAACAGTCAAAAGGAATGTTGCTCATGTACTGTAGTTAACATACGTGACAAACAAGCAGTTAAAATTCAAACCGAAATAATCTTCTCATCATTGTTGTACATGACAAGTATGTGAGTAAATCAGTCCCAATAAAATGTCCGTGATATAGCAAGATGAAATAAAGACAATTCACCATAAATACCAACTGGGAATGTCCAAAAAAATAGAACCTGATAGTCCAGATACCACAACGACCCTTTGATCCTGTTGTTGCCACACCATACAGTTTTTTAAAGACAAAGTCATTTAAACCGATCAGTATATGAATAATTCACCATTGATATCCATTAAAGTGTCCTAATGTCCCAAGCGATTTGTATGCCACAACAACCCTTGTTTGATTGACAGTGAAGCTGGATGTATAAAATGAAACAATTTCTGAGATGGATGATAATCACAGATGAAGGCAAAGACTGCTGAAACTGATCTGATTTTTTACTATTTGCATTAAACTGAATTATCACTCTTAAGGTGCTGGCCTCTATTTTTTGACTTTACGTGTATTTTCTTGGCCTGGTGCACCTGCCTTACATGCGAAGTTTGCTTTTGGTCTATTTACGTAGTTTCACTTCGCTGGGGGCCTCTGAGTAATCAGTTGCATTTGGTTATTCTGTGTGGCTATTTTTATATATCCAGTATTTCTAATTTGTCTTTTGACATTTACTAATATTGTGCCATTCCTTAAATGTGTATACTAATTACCGGGATTTATGCAAGAAGGATTTTCGTATGTTATTTAGATTAATACAGACTTTTATCAGCGAACTCAAGGACGTATGTTTTGTAGGCCTGGTTGGGCTACTGAAAAGTGTGTTTTTTAGACATTGTGACAAACTCGACCATGACTGCTGGACTGTCTTGAAATAAAGTTTACACTTTGGAGTTCGAGTTTTATCAGCTTTGCTGTTTAAGAAAGCAGTCAACTGCAACAACAGGATCGAAGGGTCGTTGTGGCACCAATATCAGTCGAATGTTTGTGATGGCATATATGTGAGTTCTTGGGTCCATATTTGCTGTATTGCTTTTGCGACAACAGGATCGAAGGGTCATTGTGGCATACAAATCGCTTGGGACATTAGGACACTTTAATGGATATCAATGGTGAATTATTCATATACTGATCGGTTTATATGAGTTCGTTCTTAAAAACCTGATACATTTTTTTGTATCGTGTGGTAACAACAGGATCGAAGGATCGTTGTGGTATCTTGACTATCAGGTTCTATTTTTTTGGACATTCCCAGTTGGTATTTATGGTGAATTGTTTTTATTTCATCTTGCTATATCACGGACATTTTATTGGGACTGATTTATTCACATACTTGTCATGTACAACAATGATGAGAAGATTATTTCGGTTTGAATTTTAACTGCTTGTTTGTCACTTATGTTAACTACAGTACATGAGCAACATTCCTTTTGACTGTTGCTACAAATAGAATTTAACAAAGGGGCAGCTTACAATAACAACATTTTGGCTTTTCATGCAGAAGGGTATTGGCATGGTATTGGGGGACAGAGTTATAACTAGATGTATAGGGTTTCTCAATACTGATGGTTCTATCGATATTTTTGTGTAATACTGTATATGTTTAGGAAATGAATAGATGTTCTGCATGTTATGTGCCAATTTTGTATGACTTTTGGCAAGACATATTCCTAGCAGGAAGATAGGTATATAATTGAAGGAATATGCCATTGGCCTAAATTTTTATAAATTGAGGAAACCTATCAGTGATTTTTATACACAGGATAGGGATTTGCAACTGAACTCAAATTTGTCAGTTTGAACTGTATTTTTGAATGAACGTTTAGGGTGGGCCTCACCAGTGTATAAGTTTTTTTCCCCTTTTTTCCCACTTTCCATCTTGGACTTACTAACAATGGGTTTGGTAACTATATTACAGGGTTTATCTGCGGATAAAAATGACCTTCAATTGTTTGGTATTAACGCGAATAATACTATTACTGACACGGGGGATATTAGGGATTCCAATGACTTATGCAACAGCCTTTTTTTTTACAACTGACTAAATGTATGACCAACTTACATAATTCAGTTTGGCACCTTAAATTATTTAAGGCCGATGAGGTTACAAACATAACCCCTAGAGGCCTAAGGATTAGGATGCAGCCTTATGTCACAACCCTGATGATATATTACACGAGGAACGGGCACAAGCACAGCAAGACGCTACCATGTCTTTTGTTAAAATATCGCCCTCCTTTTATGAACGGTCAATCCAGACCAACATAACGGAAACTCAACATATCTGTGAGCGGATTAAGGCATATGAGGGCCAGACATACTATCAGGAATGTTCATAGGTTCATAGGTAGGTACTAGGCTATCGGCCCAAGGGCCTACATAAGCCTAGCCAACAAGGTTCCCTGGCTGACGCCACCCAAGAAAGTTATTTTCCTGTGCCACTGTCGAGCAGAGACACAGAAGTGATCCCCGGGGTGTATTTCCTATTTCCCATCCACTCATCAAGATTTTTCTTGAAGAGTGCTAATGAAGAACTTTGCTTGACATAGATGAGTAGCCTGTTCCAGAGTATGGAAGTCTCTCGGACAGGAATCTATCCCTCCAGCATGTCCTGTTTATTGTGGTGACAAGGGTTAGGTCCCTAGAGTGTGTAGCTCAGAGGGATTGAGATTTCTTTAGGTGTGGCATGTCCAACAGCTCTGGGTTTGACATAGCTTTATATGTTAGGCAGAGATCACCTCAGAGTAGGAGAAATTCTACGGAGTAAAGCTGGAGTTGTTTGAGGCAGTCAGTGTAGGGCATTTGTTTGATATCTTCACAAATTGTCTAAAGACTTGTTAGTGATTGAAAAAAATCTAAGGAATAGGAAACTGCATAAGTTTCAAAGGGATTTGAGGGATTATGAGCAAGGTAAACCCTTTGGTTTCAGAAAGAATGTTGCTTTTTCAGATGGGGAACACAGGATGGCTAGGTCCAGGAGAAAGAAACCCAGATCAATTTTAAAGAAATCAATAACGGACTATAGCAGTACCTCAGGGGAGGAATCATGCATTACTGAAACAGAGCAAGGGCTTGCTCAGGGGTCCCCAGTCCACAAAAAAACAGAAAAGTGTTGCTGCCCCTTTAGATGTAGGACATATAGGGGTGGGAGAAAACATCAAAAATGTTGAAAATTTGGAAACATTGTTACAAATGATAATTCCCATATAGTGGAATATTCAAATGTACTTAACATCTTATCTGTAAGTCTTTCTGAAACTGCTATTAAACTACTAAATAAAGGATTAACATATGTTCCTGTTTTTTATGTCCATGAAGACACTGTGGTTAAGGATATCCTTTCATTTTGTCGGCTGTTAAATTTAAAATTATTTTTTGGCCAACAGGAGAACTCTCAAACATCCACTGATTTCAGGTTTAAGAAATCTGTTTTTCAACCTCCCACGGATAAATATGTTGCAGTATTTAAAAAATCTGTTCTCAAAGATCTACATTTCCATGATTATGAATCTCGTATGTTAGGCCACAATTTATCAGGGGCTGAACAACAAGCACTTAGGGAACTTAGGAACAATCATAACATAGTTATTATTCCTGCTGACAAAGGAGGAGCAGTCGTAGTTATGGACATGGTTTATTATTTATCGGAGGCCTACAGACAACTTAAAAATGCCATTCATTATATGCCAATGCCTCTAGACCCGACAAGCCGCTTCAAGAAGGAAATTGATTCCTTCTTAGAGCTGGCCACTGAGGAAGGTATTATTAGTATATCAGTTTTACAACATCTTAGGGTGGATGATCCTCAGAAACAAATATTATATTTGCTGCCAAAGATTCATAAAAATTTGCAAAAACCACCTGGCAGACCAATAGTATCCGGCTTGGGTTCGCTCACGGAACTCTTATCAGGATTCCTTACTAAATATCTACAGCCACTTCTGACTATGGTCAGATCAAGGATCAAGGACACCACAGAATTCCTCAGAATTGTAAGTGATACACAATTAGAACCAGAATGGATAATGTGTACTTTGGATGTTACAGCTCTATACACAAACATCACACTATGGGCTGGGCTTGAGGCCCTTGAATATTGGCTAAATAAAGCAAATCTTTATCGTCCAGGCTTCAATACATTGTTGGTCTGTATGGCAGAAAATGTCCTAACAAAAAACATCTTTTATTTTCAGAAGGAATGTTATTGACAGGTGCGAGGTACAGCTATGGGGGCATCTTTTGCCCTCATTTATGCAGACCTTTTTATGGGGTACTTGAAGGAATTCCTTATATATGATGACAATCATAACATATTTTTGGATGATATGGACATTTGGCAGCGATACCTTGACACCTGTTGGCTGGTTTGGCGTACAGACACTGCATATCTTTTAGAGTTTGTCCAATACCTCAATGATAACAAGTGGAGCATTGAATTTACTCTCAATATGCACCATCAAGAAATTCATTTCTTAGATGTCAAGATTTGTAGGAATGTGGACAATACATTGTCAGCACAGGTGTTCCGCAAATATCTGCACTACAATAGCCTTTTGGAAGCCACTAGTTTACATCTGAATCACATTATAAGGAATATTCCCAAGTCCCAATTCCTTCGTACTAAAAGGATTTGCTCTTCCAATGATGACTATGAACATCATAAGAATGACCTGATACACAGGTTCAAAGCCAGGGGTTACAAATCAGGACATATTCTTTCAGCTAACAATTTGACTACTGGGCAGGATAGACTGGGTTTATTGAAATATCATGAGAAAATGCCAACAACAGACAATACTATTAGATTTGTAAGTACATATGGTAGAAACATTCATGCCATCAGAAATGCAGTTAATAAGAATTGGAATATCCTCATGGCTAATCAGGAATTATCCAGTTTCCTGACAGATGAGTGGAAATTTTCATATCGTAGAGGTAGGTCATTAGGATCTTACCTCAATCATTACAAATCCAGGGCTGAACGACAAATCATGGGAGACCAATTAACTATCACAGGAGACAAATTGGTGGGATCATTCTCCTATGGACACTGCTCCTTTTGTAATTATATGCCAAAATCCAAGGAGTTTTCTAGTAGGAACACCAAATTGGTGTATAATATAAAACATTTTGCCAATTGTGGAATGGACGGGGTGGTCTATTTGGCCACCTGCTCCAGTTCCTCATTTTATGTTGGGCAGACCTCCAGGCTGTTCAGAATAAGGATTTCTGAGCACTTAGGTGACATTAGGAACAGACGTATGACTAACGCATTGTCAGACATGTATGTGTTCATAAAACAGCCACCTTTCACTTTTGTAATATTGACAAAATATGGGGAGATAGATCACACAAATTACGGTGGCACAGTATACTAAATGACAAAGAGAAAAGCTGGATAGTTAAAGCTAGGGGCATTATTTTCTCCAGGTTTTAATGACCATTTGTAATTTTTTGTTTGATATATATTTTTTTGTATATTTTTTTTGTATATATTATTTGTCATCTTTTTGATGTACTGCTTTGGAATGTATATAGTCATTTAATCACTGTCCCTTTAAATGTTTGATTGACAATGAAACTGGATGTATAAAATGAAACAATTTCTGAGATGGATGATAATCACTGATGAAGGCAAAGACTGCCGAAACCGGTCTGATTTTTTACTATTTGTGTTAAACCGAGTTATCACTCTTAAGGTGCTGGCCTCTATTTTTTTACTTTATGTGTATTTTCTTGGCCTGGTGCACCTGCCTTATGTGCGAAGTTTGCTTTTGGTTGATTTACTGAATTACATAAGTTTTGCTGCAATACCAGCTGTACTCTTAGTGTGTTTGATCAGTGCCACATGTTTGTAAATGTTCTAAGTAGTAAAATTATCAGTAAAATAGCATGTAAATATTAACAAAATAAAATGTCCATATTACAATGGGAACATACAGTTAATAGACAAAATTCTGTTCTAATTACTGATAACACTAAAATCTTGGTTTCAGCCACAGCAACACATGCAAAATTATGGCCTTCCATAAACTGACTGCTTTTAAAGTTGCCATGGCAGCAAAGTTTGTCACCAACAAGTAGATCAATACCTGTCACCCCCCCCCCCCCCACCAAAGGCATTTGTTGCTTCTGATTGTATCCACTGCAGAAGTTGACAACTGCATGTAACAGCTTAATTTTATTTGAAGTGCATTTTCTTCCCTTTTCTAAAGGCCTACATAATGTTTTGTAATGCAAGATGGATGCCTTAGTTTCTTCCTTGGAAGACAATAAACATCACTGAGAAGGGATGTCTGCTTGTCCTACAGGGCTTCCGTAGTCCCAGTCTACAGAGCTTCTTCTGACCAAGTCCTGATGGATCTGTTGCACATGCCCAAAACAAACAGCAACAAAAACACTTGATCCAGGGATATGAACTTTGCTTGTGACATAAACAGAACATGCTGGAGAGACAGATATGTGTCCGAAAGGATTCCCACCCTATGGAATAGGGTCTTCATCAATGTAAAATAGAGTTCATTCCATCCCTGACCTTATTCAAATGAAACCTTGACAACTGGATGGGAAATCATAAATGTATCCCCTGTCTGGCCCCCCATGTCCCTTATGGACAGAGGCCATCAATAAGAAAACTATTATCGTAACCATCACCTCCCCACAAACCCCTTCGTTATCTCCCTACTAACATGCCCCCCCCCATATAGATGCCCATGATTCTCAGGATCCAAATGGCTTTGGGGTGCACAGCTAAGCTTGTAATGGCCCTAGTGATCGTTAGCCAAGTAACAACTTATGAACATGTAATTAATTTCAGTTCTACTTCCGATGTTTTAACTAACGGCTTGCTTACAGTTACTGGGTTACATGTCTGACTTCATAACACATGAACTAAGGAGGTAAAACTGTGTGTGTGTGTGTGTGTGTGTGTGTGTGTGTGTGTCTGAGGAGGAAATTAATGAACACAGCATTTCCAGCTATGTTTTCAGACCAGTAACAGATATATGGGGAAAGATTATACAAATAATCACAAAAAACCCGATGTTTAAAATCCATTAATTTTATTATTAAACCAACTAAGTGCTTTCATCCCCATACATCATGGGGGACTTTCTCATGGTTAAAATCACACTGGTGAACATACTTATATCAAAATGGAACAATTAACTCACCCTGTGATTGGTTCATTACATACACGTTTAAAAACAATGACATCATTATTCCTTTGCATATTACAGCTTTATCCCATTTTTAGCCACAAAAATTCATAAAATTCACAGAAATAGAAAATAAAACTAGAAATAAAATATCTTATAAAATAGTAGTTCAGTGCCTCAAAACAGTAGAAATGGAGCTGTGGTCATTTATCCCTGGTTTCATGCTGGCATTTAGCCTCAGCTGCTAAGCCAATTCCTATATTTCCAACAATGTGTCAAATTCGGGTCTACTTCTTTTGACATAACTCCCATTTGCCTGACACCCATTTGCCTGAGACCAAATGACTGAAATTTCATTTGCCTGACACTTCATTTGCCCGATACTTCATTTGACTGACAAGTATTATTAGCAAGAAAATGGAATATGCCCCCTTCCCCACTGTAGTGCGACCCTGGCGTTAGAATATATAGTTAGGGAGGTGTGGGGGGCACAGCCCCTAACGGGGTGGGGAAGCCCCACTTACTTTTCTTTTACTAAGCAATATTACATCAAAAGTTAACAATATCATATGAAATGAACTGGGGGGCTTCGCCCCCCACACCCCCGTTGTGGGGGGCTGTGCCCTCCACACCCCCCCTAACTATATACTTATTACTTTTCTTTTACTAAGCAATATTACATCAAAAGTTAACAATATCATATGAAATGAACTGGGGGGCTTCGCCCCCCACACCCCCCGTTGTGGGGGGCTGTGCCCTCCACACCCCCCCTAACTATATATTCTAACTCCAGGGTCACACTACAGTGGGGAAGGGGGCATATTCCATTTTCTTGCTAATAATACTTGTCAGTCAAATGAAGTGCCGGGCAAATGAAGTGTCAGGCAAATGAAATTTCAGTCAAATGGGGTCAGGCAAATGAGTGTCAGGCAAATGAAAGTTAGGTCAAAAGAAGTAGACCCGTCAAATTCACCACCCCTCTCATTTAAGTAAATCTAGCCATAATAAAGAAAATAAATTTGTTAGAAGGACAACAACTAGCAGCATGTCTGCTCAAAGCATTTGTGAAATTCTTCCTGATGTCATATAAATGCTCCTTTATCCTATCTTTTAGCCCCCTAGATGTCTTTTCATAGGTTCATAGGTTCATACTAGGCTATCTGCCCTAGGGCATTTATAAGCCTAGCCAGAGTGTGTTTGGCTTTCGCCACCCATTTTAAATTAATTTTGCTATGCCCTTTTTCGAGGTTAGTATACTGTGCCTCTGTCTAACAGTGACAAAGAATTGATACCTGGGGTAAACCTTCGATCTCCCATCCACTCATCAAGATTCCTCTTGAAGAAACTCAATGAGGGACTCTGCCTAACCTGGACTGGGATTTTATTCCAGAGTGAAGGGAGCCTCTGGGTTATGAATCAGTCCCTCCAGCATGTCCTATTTATTGCAGTGCTGAGGTTCAAGTCTCTCAAGCGCGTAGCTCGATGGGGTTTGGATTTTCTGAGGTGCAGCATGTCCATTAATTCCGGGTTGGACATGGCTTTATACGTCAGGCACAGATCGCCTCTGAGCAGGCGGTATGCCACTGAGTAAAGCTGGAGTTTCTTTAACCGGGCAGCATATGGCATCTGTTTGAGCCCTTTGATCCTCTTGGTGAGGTACTTTTGGGGTCTTTTCAGTTGCTGCAGGTGTCTGGTAAGGTACATCCCAAAAGGGGCATTGTACTCAATTATGGGCCTGATGAGGGATGAGTAAAGAGGCATGATGACCTCCCCTGATCTAGATGTGAATCCCTTCATGATTAGGTGGGCTATATAAAATGTTTTTCTAAACACTTTGGCCACGTGGTTGTCAAATGAGAGACTGCTATCAACTTAGGTCCCCAGGTCCCTAATTACTTCTACTGTACTTAATGGATTACCACCTATGTGGTAATTTGTGGGCACTTTGTTTTTGCCAAAGGGGATGACTATACACTTTTTGGCGTTTAGCTTGAGGCCATGGTTCTGGCACCAGTTGTCTGTTTCTGTGAGGCCCTTTTGGAGGATGCTTGTGTCGGCTGGAGAGTCTATTATGGCGCCCAGTTTGCAGTCATCTGCAAACTTGGTCAGCCACAGTCCTTCCGTGTTGGCCTGTACCACTGAGAAATATATACCGAACAAGAGAGGTCCCAGGACTGAGCCTTGTGGGACACCACTTGTAACTGGTTTGGAGTCTGACATGGCTGCAGCAATTCTAACCATGTGGGTTCTGTCCTTGAGCCAGTTTGCAACCCATCTAGTGACATAGGGATTTATATTTAAGCTGGTGAGCTTATCTATAATGCCCGAGTGGGGTATTGTATCAAAGGCTTTTGCGAGGTCCAGGTAGGCTGTGTGGATCACCTTCCCCTTGTCAATGGCTTTGGTGACTGTTTCAAAGAAATCAACCAGGTTTAAGAGGCAGGATCTGCCCTTAACAAAGCCGAACTGGGTAGGATCCAGTGTCTGTAGGTCCCCAATATCTTTATTTATGAGGTCCATGATGATCCTTTCCATAGCTTTGCAGACCAAGCTAGTCAGGCTTATGGGGCGATAGTTTCCAGGATCCGTTGAGGCACCACCTTTGTGGAGAGGGACCACTGTTGCTGTACGCCACTCTTTGGCTACATATCCTGTAGTAAGGCTGAGATTGAACAGTAGTTTTAGGTTTGGGTTTAGCTCTTCTTGGAGTTCATGTAGGACGCAGCCCAGGACACCGTCTGGTCCCATTAATGCTGTGTTTATTGCTTTGGAGAGGGCGGCACTTACCTAAGCATCTGAGATGTCAGGGGGGCAGCACTCTGCTGGGATAGATATTTGCCCTTTTGGTGGGGAGGGGGGAAGAAGTTTGCGCTGAACCTGTCAGCTAGGATGTTGGCAATGTCTGTGGGTTCGGTGTATTTTTTTGTCATTTTGGACTAATTCTGAGCATATCTGGGAATTCCCACCCAGGTTCCTAACATAACTAAAGAAAGCCTTGTGATTATCCTTAGTGTCCTGTGCAATTTTTCTCTCAAAGCTGGCCTTAGACGATTTTATGAGTGCCCGTAGTTTTTTGCTAATACTGATCAGAGATGCCTTCCCTTTTTGGGATTTTGCTCTATCATGTAGTAGCTTCCTCCTTCTATTGTATAGTTTGTTTATGGCTGGGGTCCACCAGACAGGACGTCTGCCTTTGGAGGATTGGGTCTTGGTTTTATTTGGGATTGCATGATCCATGCATTCCTGAAGGTGTTCATAGAATGCGTTTATAAAGGATTCTGCGGTCTGGGCCATATTTTCCACAGGCCGGGGGCTTTGAAGGATTCCACCTCGGTTTTGAGGAGTGTGAAATTTGCTTTAGAGAAGTTTTTCACTGTGGTTTTCTGGGCAGGGGGTGGGGTCGGGATGTGAATATCCAGTGAGATTAGTTTATGGTCTGATCTTACCAGTGAGGGATACACTTCTGGTCTGGAGCATAGAGTCCCCATGTTGGTGATGGTCAGGTCCAGTATGTTTTCCCCTCTTGTGGGAGTGGTAACAAGTTGTTCCATAGCATTTGAGTTTATAAATTCTAGGAACCTTTGGGCTAGGGTGTTGGAGCTAGAGTAATGCTCCCAGTCTATGTTTGGGTAGTTGAAGTCACCCAATATAATGGTGTTTGGAGAGACCTTCATATTTTCCAGTGTTCTCAGTAAGGCCGAGTGGGGTTCCTGGGTTTGGGAGGGTGGTCTGTAGCAGGCTATAAACTGGAAGGCAGTTTTACCCACTGTTAGTTGCACATGGATAGTCTCTGATGCTTTGTGCTGTGCCACCAACCTGGAGGTGTGGGTATCTTTAACGAATATTGATACTCCCCCTCCTTTTGTGGTTCGGTCCAAGTTTTGGGGCCGAAAAGCATGGTATGAGGTATAACCTGGTAGTGCTGGGGTGCTCTGGGGAGCCTTGAACCAGGTTTCTGTTACTGCACAGATATTGATGTTCTCCATGCTAAGGAGAGTTTCGAGTGCATGCATCTTGAGGTTTAGACTTCTGGCGTTGAGTAGCATTACTCTTAGTTTCTTATCCCTTGTGATACCTATGGAGGTGGGTTTGTCTTTTGAGCCTTGCCTAAAAAAGGCACTATGGGGGTAGCAAGAGCCTTTGCCAATATCCAAAAGCCCAGGGGTGACAGGTGCAAGCCGTCCCTAGCGAAGCATCATGGCTTGTCGAGCATGTCATCCCAGGCTGACAGGCACTGGATCCCCTTTGAATGACACCAATACTTAATCCAATTGTTGAAATTGATCATCTTGTCTTCATATTGTGGCATCATTCTTGGTGAGGGTAAGATGCTACTCAAGGTCAGGGTCATACCGGCCTGGGCTACATGCTCAGAGAGCTCCTCTATGTCTCTTTTCATGTAGTCCAGGGAGGTACGTCTCAGGTCATTCACACCAGCATGGACAATGACTGAGTCATATTTGTACTTGCCTTGGAGTGACCTGAGTGCTTGTGTTATGTGGCGGATCCTAGCGCCCGACAGGCAGCTCACCGTGACCTTCTCCTTGTTCAGCCTGGTGAGTGGGACGTCAGTGTGCCTGACGATAGACCCACCTATTACAAGTGTATCAGGTGTGTTGTTTAGCCTTAAGGGCTGTGACTGTTCCGCACACTGGCTTTGCGAGCTATGTGTTGCAAGTGTTTTGTTTTGGGGTAGCGGTTGCTTGGGTGTCTGCTTTGGAGGTCTCTGCTGCTTAGGCAGATTTTTATTTAGAGCCTCCGATTATGTTTTTGTGTGTTTATGTGTTTGGTTTGCTGTCGTGGTAGGTCTATGTGAGACTGGAATTGTAGTGAGTGTGGTTTCCTTCTCCTCCTGACTGGTTACGCCAGTACTGAGTTGAGAGAGCTTAGCCTCCAGTTTGGCTATATGGTTGCATCTCTCACATGTGTTGGAATTTGTTGGGAGGAGGAGAGGGTTGTCTGTGTACATGAGGCAGTTGTAACATTTTCTCAAGATTCCCAGATTCACCAGCTGGACCGGAGAGGAGATTGACATAGAATGTCAGACAGGAGGTACAGCTTGTCAAATAAACAACTCCAGAAGTTTCACAATTATAGCCCCCAGGGCAAACTATGCTGCTCTCATAGTGAAAGAGACTCACATAAGGCCCATCATTAACAAATCTACAGCATTTGCACCTCCCACATTTACTCATCTTTAACTGACAAAACCCTAGTTTATGGGGTACCTTCCAAGTGATTTTTAATGTTTCTTCCTTTAATAACAGCTGTATCCCCTATTTTGTCCTTCAGTTCTAGCATAAATACTGCACTCCAAATGTTATTAACTGCATTCACAAATTTAAAAGTATCAACACCAAATAGCAGGACTAAAGCTAAATTTGCCTAAGATTGTATCATCAACCTGAACTTGCTGCAACCATAACAATGATGCAAATTCGCCAGATCTCCCCTCAATTACTTCTTTCTTGGCTGCATCTAATACCCATTGTAGATAACCTCTCTCTTTAAACACTGAAGGCAAATGCTCAGTTTGTACATAAAACCCTCTGTCCTCACTAATGAGTCTAGAAGTATGTACTAGCTGCCCTTTCACTATGTCACATTTTGGATATGAGGGGTGGCAGCTGTCCAAATGCAAGTATGCATTCAAAAATGTATCTTTTCTATATAAATTAGATGTAAATTGTCTGTTGGACATGCCCTTCCCTAATGTAATGTCCAAATAGTTAATCTTAGTATCAGAAAACTGATAGGTGAACTTCAAAAATTCAGTAGTATTCTCCAAGTACGTAGAAATCAACTGAGCCTTACCTCCTTTCTACAAGACCAGGATAGCATCAAGAAACCTAAAATAGGTGTGCACACTTGCAAAATATTCACGTGGAAAAAACATATTGATCTTCCCAGGCAGCCAGCACAGCACTGGCATATAAAGGGGCACAAGCAGGCCCCACAGCCACCCAGGCTATCTGGTGAAAATATTCTCCTTCAAAATAAATGTAATGATTTTGTAACATCAAAATTAAAAAAAAAAACAGGAACACAATTTCTTGACTAGAAAAAGCATTCCAGCTTTCAATCATGCTGTAAAACTATTCCAGTCCTATCTGGAGTGGTATAGCAGAAAACAAATTTACAACACCTACAATAACAAAAATGATGTCGTCATAAAAATCAATCAACCTCATACACTTCAAAAGGTGCCATGAATCATGTAAAATGTGTGGTTTGTCAGATAACGTACGTGTAGCACTTTTATCTATATTTACTGCCAAAGCCTCAGTCTTAGAAAAATTTTCAACCACAATTGGCCTTAAAGGTGGATCAACAAGATTCTTATGGATTTTAGATATGCCAAAGATAGCTGAAATAACAGGGTTCTTAAAAACAAAAGCAAACACTGCACAATCAATGGAACCTTGTAACAATATATCCTTCAGGCACAAGTCAATCCTCCTATATACAATATTAATTTCATTCTTAGACACCTAAGAATATGTTGCATCATCTGAAAACAGACTTAACAGTTTTAAAGAATAGTCCATTGAGTTCATGATGACAACACTCCCAAACCAGATGGATAATGTGCCCTAAAATGTAAAACCCATGTATTTTCTTCTTTTTTTTCTTTTGCACTTGTAATAGATATAATTTTTGTACGTTCATCTATACTGATAAGACTATTACTCATGCATTGTAAAATACATCTTTTACTTTAAGGGCATATGGCACTTGTGAAACCAGGAACTTAGTATATTTGGCTCAGTGCTGTAGTGCACTGCATATTATATAAGTAAGACTAATCAGCGATTGAGGGACAGAATATGTAGTCATTTGTCAGATATTAGGAGGGGAGTTGAGAATAATGCACTTTTTAACCATATTCAGAATACTGATAGTACACATATTTTTAAGTTCTTGATTTTGAGTGTGATACTCCTGCAACTCTGTGGAGATGATATAAGAAACTGTACTGAAAAAGAAGAAAATAAATGGATTTTACATTTTAGGGCACATTATCCACCTGGTTTGAATGAGTTTTTTAGTATTAAACCCTATCTGAAGGACTTGCATGATAGGGTAAAGTAACCTTGTGTATAAAAAAATGCTGTTTTTTGATTTGCTGTTATATGATTTGTATACCATGTGAATCCTTGGTGTCATATGATTTGTATACCAAGCGATTCTTTTGGTGTCGTGGTTCTGGATTACGTTTAATTTACTTTTGTCCTTTGGCTTTGGTTCGTCTGGATTTACATCTCAGTTTTTTTGTTCTTCTCCTTATTTCCAAAACATCAAACCTCTAGGTACTTAATATACTCGAACACACTCGGTCAAGTAACTATTATCAAGCTGTAGATTTCGATAGTTTTAAAAGTTTTGACTTGAATCTTCAAACTGTGTACACAACGAACCTTTAACCAAGGTCTGACAATCAGTAAACTAGTAATTGTCAATTGCATCCATCTATCCAAGTCAAAAGCAGAGTTGGAACAGTCCAACTTGAAGAATGAATGTCCTGAGCCTCTCTTCACTCCATTTGAATTAAAAATGTCTGTTATTTTATCATGGTGTGATGTATCACCCCAACTGGTGATACAACTGGGTGTTAAAGAAAACTCAGTCGCTGCTTGCACAGAAACATATCTGGATAATTACTGGAGCAAAATGGTGAGATCACCAGGCAACATACTCCCTGACAAACTGGAGCACTTAATGTACTGGGAGGACATCCTTCTGAGCCGAAGCAACACAAAAACTAATAACCAAAAAATTACAAACTATTCAAGTACCACTAAAAACACAAAACAACTGGTTCACTTGGATGTTTAACATCCATTAGTTTTATTATTAAACCAGATAAGCACTTTTGTCCCCATGCATCACTGAGGACTTCATCAGCATTAAAATCACATTGTCGGTGAGCACACATATCAACATGGACCAGTCAAATAACCCTGTGATTGGCTCATTACATACACTTGTAAAATTAATGACATCATTATTCCTATGCATATTACATTATCCACAGTTTACCTATGACAACTAAAGAATTCACAGAAATACAAATAAAACTAGACATAAAAAAACTTATAAAATAATATGTCTATGTCTCAAAACACTAGAAATAGAAATTGAGTCATTTATCCCTAGTTTGATATTGGCATTTCACCTTAGCTGCCAAGCCAATTCCTTTCGTTCTAACAATGTGTCAAAGTCAACACCACTCTCATTTAAGTTAACCTTATCTATAATAAAGTAAATAAAATTGTTGAAAGAATAGCTAGCAGCATACCCGCTCAAAGCAATTATGAATGCCTTCTTCCTGATGTAATATACATTTTCTTTCATCCTATCTTTTAGTCTTCTAGATGTCTTTCCGACATAGAAAGCTGGATAGGAGGTTCAGGTTGCCAAATAACACCAGAAGTTTCACATTTATAGCCTGCTGGGGAAGCTATATTCCTCTTACAGTGAAAACAACATACTGTATTGGGAACAAGAGGGTCTATCCCCACCAAAAAAAAAAATGCATCTTGTCCCACCTCCTTCAGCACAACCCTTTTCCTTTTGTGTTTTCCTTGTTTGCTTTTTCTCTCTCCCCTTTTTCTGACTGTCCCATCTTCCTTCCTTCATTACTTGTAAAAGTCAGAATATGATGTCCATGTAGGGACACCTTAAAAGTGAAGCAAGAGCCTATACAAGTTCTGATGCAAGCTCTCTTGAAAAGTTTGGAGTAACTAGTGTAATTCTGTAATCTCTGCTAACTGACAAAAGCACAAGAAAACATTTGTAAGCTTATGAGGAAGTGCAGCATTTCCATATTTTTTTAAACATCTATTAAACCACAGTTGAAATGGCAAAGGTACATGTATATTAATATAAAAGAAAATAACTATAGTGATACTTCTCATTGTTTTTATGCATATACTTTCTTTTAATAATAATTATTCATATCAGCATTATATAAATTGCCCAGTTCCTGCATTCCCCCTAAACCTCACTCCTCCTCCT
Organism: Protopterus annectens; assembly: GCF_019279795.1. Classification (NCBI taxonomy): domain Eukaryota; kingdom Metazoa; phylum Chordata; order Ceratodontiformes; family Protopteridae; genus Protopterus; species Protopterus annectens. Next base: position 404,454,603 of record NC_056743.1, on the reverse strand, counting down.
TAGTATTATTCTGTATGCACTCTTCCCCAAAACATGGTTTATCTCTATGTAATTTGCTCCTTCCCTTTTCGTAAGTTCCTACCTTCATTTTTTTGGCTTCTTTATAATAGTCAGTACTTCAGTTACAGTTCACTTGGATTTTGATTTCCATTTTCTAGTAATTGCTTTTTTTGGCAGCCAGAAGCATTAAAATTAATAAGGTCTTACTATGTCTAGGCAATTCAGATCCGGTGTCCTATCCCCAAACAATAATTTTAACTAAAAACTCTACCAGAGCTTGTCTTACAGTTAGCACTCTTCTGTCCTTTCTCTTTGCCGATACTCTGGCAGGGAAGGCAGTCTGTAACCTGCACCCTAAATTTCTGATTGGCCTCATCCCACTCTCTCACCTTTCCCTCTCTAGTTACTTCCTCCCAATACCTGATTTCCTTTGCTATTTACCTGTTTTCTGTACCCCTACTTGTAGCCATCCCTACTGACAAAATCTCCTTTCCCCATTCTGGTGTTTGCTTAGTTCATAGAATATTGTCTGATACTTTATGAAACATTCTGCTTGTGTTGTATGTATGAGCCTGAAATGCATAGCTATAAAGTATATCTTCAAATCAGGTAATCCAAAAACACCTTGTTTTACAGGAATAACAACGTACGCCATTTAGCTCTTGCCCTCCTCTCTGCCCAAATAACTCCATTGTACTCTTTATTAATGATCACCCACAACTTCTCATCTAGTTGAAAAATATGCCTGAATTGTATGTAAAACTAAAAGGACTTAAAACAGTTTCATTATTTGTATCTTACTTTCCAAATCCATTATCAAGAACTTACAGTTTCTCGATTTGTATTAGCTTTGCATTAGCTTTGGTTAGTCTCTTCCCATATATCCCTAGCTGCCATAACAGGATCCTTTTTTAATTCATACACCTAAATATTTCATCATAAATGTGGGCACTGTTGAACCATTCATGTATAGGTACATAGTTTGCTGCTATATCCTTTGTTTTATCTTCATTATTGTATGTACCTAAAAGGCTTGAAACTGTCACAGAATGTTCCACTACACTGAAATGTCATTTACTGGATTTTCAAGCATGAAATAATGCAATAAGGCTCACTTTTGTTGAATAACTTCCTATTTATATCCTTGGATTTGTGATTCCCTTATTTTATTTTATTAGTTTTATTTATTTATTTATTTTTTGTCAATGGCTCTAAATATAAAGCAAATAAAAGGAGGAAGTAGACATCTCTGCTTCCTCCCTCTCTCTAAACACAGCTTATCAGAGAGGAACTTTTTACATTGATTCTTGGCATCTGACCCTTCATATATCCTTCTTATTAGCCATATTATTTTATAAGGGTACACAAATACTGCCATCGCCCTACTCATTAAATTGAGTGCTTTCTCTGCTTCAAGACCCACCAACAATAATGTTTTTTTACACCCCAATTCATTCTAAATCATCACTCTTCTATTGATGTTGTCAAGTGTCTGCCCCCTCCTCAAAACCACATTGCTACGTATCTTTCAATTTTGGCAATGTCTCTGCAATTCTCCTAGCTAGTATAGGCATAAACAATTTACGATTATGGCTTAAAATTGAAATTTGTCTATATGAACCAGAATCTGAAGGATCTTTACCCTCTTTGGGTAATACAGTCACCACAACTTTCTCTCTAGATGCTGGTACATTTGCCATTTTAAAATATTGTTAAACAAAACCTTCCTCATCTTTATCACTTTTTTCTCTCTAAATTCCAGACTTCCACAGGAATACCATCTGTTCCTGGAGACTTCCTTGTCTGTTGATTATATATCATCATTTTCATGTCACCTCTTCTGTATTAGCTACTAGTTGTTGAGCCTCACTTTTGTCCTCTAATCTTGTCATAATTAAGTCCTCCATAATCATTTTCATTTGTGCCTTTTCTTCATTTCTCCATTCCTCTGGTTTATACAAATGTTCATAAAATGTCCAAAATATCTTTAATACCTCTATAGGATCTCTGGTTATTTTTATTGTTATAGGCTAACTTTAGTTACAACCCTTTCTGTTGCCAAAGTCATGCTAGAAATGTTTGTGCTCTGGAGTTATCAAAAGTAGATGCATAACAGCAATTTTTCTAAACTTGTGATATTATCCAAATACTCCCTTATTTTCTCTTGAGCACTTTGAATTTGCTCATCTTCTTGTTTTTTGAGATTCCCTACTTCTTTAGTACTTTAACCTTTGTTAACCCTTCAAAATAATCCCTATTACTTCTTTCCCATATCTAATTTTCTATTATTTCTAGCATGACTTTAAACTCCATTTTATTTTATTTTATCCCATTCTCTTTCTACCCCTTTAGAATACATTTATTTCTTCCCTAATAATTCCATAATCATTTCTACTACAAATTCCTTACATTTCTTTTTTTAATAAATAAGAAAGCAGCAGTGTTCATTTCTACATAATTACCCCTCATCTTTGTCTTAGTTTTTATTGGTGAATGATCTAATAAAGTTATTGGGTAGGCCTCATAATTTTTAGTTAAATACACATACTCCTTTATCTAGCCAGTCTAGCCCATTTATGGTATTTTGGGAAATCATATGTAAATTCATTCTGAGTTCCTGGTACTGAACTCACATTTCTCTACCAGTGTTCCCATATACATCTTAAGAAATCTACCATCTTTCCTTATATTTTCCCTGCTAAGCCCCCCCCCCCAATGCATGTTCATAATTGAAAATCAGGTTTATTCTCCATTATGATAAAAAGCTATCACTCCTACCTATTATAAATGACTTATTTTGCATATTTCCAACTTCTAATGTTGATTAAAGATAAATACACCTCCAGATTTTTACAGTATGATTCCCTGGAGATACATCAGGTGCAATTAACTGTTAGAAGAACATCTGTGCAAGTCATTGCCAGCTACAAGACCCCTTCCATGAATCAGGACACCCACTCTGTCTATGTTGATCTACTTGAGTCTATCAAGATACATCTGAACACCATGGTTTTGGACGACTGTAACTAACCATCCATTGATTGGGTAAATTACTCGTGCTCAAACTCACTTGCCCAAAGGTTCTTCGACTTTAAAGAGTGCCACATCCTGGATCTTCTGCTTACCAATGTGGGGGACCACAGTAGCTTCCCCATTGTGAAGTCTTCCCTGGTGAAATCTGACCACAAATCAGCCTCATTCGAAGTAACTATCACCACCCCCCCCCCAGCAGCAACTAAACTAAAAAACTTCTCTAAAACAGATTATAACCTCTTACGGGATGGTATAAATAGCTTCACTGCATGTCCCCCCTCAGATAGAACTGACAACTATGCTGAGTTGCACACCAATGCTTTATACAAACACCTGTATAACTGCACTGACTCAGCTGTACCTGATAGGACCAAAACACACTCCTCAAGGAAGAGCAAACCTGCCTGGTGGACAACTGCCATTAACAGCCTTTCTGTGTTGGAGGGAAGCCTTCTAGCTTATCAGTGGGAGTGGTAAGCATTAGGTAACCTGTCTACCACATAAGGAGTGGTTCTGGCCCAGAATTTGTAGTTATTGGCCGTTTGGGCGTTCTTCCATCTCTCTCAACTTTCTGATTTGAAGGCCTGCATTTGCACTTGTTTCTGTCCTGTAACTCCTGGGCCCATCTCATTTGCTCACTCAAAAAAAAAAAAAAAAAAAAATGTTATCTGCTTTTACTGTATTTGTGTTTCTTCCTACTTTATTTTGCTTTTGCATCATCTTAATAGTACTCAATTGTATTTATTACTGCTTGGTGTAACTCATTCTAAGCCTTTTAGTTTAAGCACTTGGGCTTCAAACCAGTTGTTTTATATAAGGAAGGTTTGTTGCCTGCACTGTGGTGGCAGGACATTTAGCTTACATCCTTCTAAGTTGGGAACTGCTGATTGAGGGCTCAGTGTCTGTTATTCTAAAAGTGTATTAGTTCTGGTTTAAGCACTTGGGCTTCAGGCCAGTTATTTTACATTAAGAAGGTTCGTGGTTTGCACTCTTGTGGGAGGAGAGGCTGGACTCTGCCCTTCTGAGCTGGGAATTTCTGGTTAAAGGCTTATAGTGCCTGCATATTTGAACTGTTTCTTACTGAAATTGGTACACCTTGTTTGCTGTAGCATAGACTAGATCCAGGCCTGCTGAATCTAGCTTTGTTTGTATGCTTGTTGTTTGTTTGCTTGTTATTTCCTGAAACGCTAATTCCACCTAAAACGCCGCTTTTCAGTGCTTCTGTGGATCCCTAGTGATATCTGCATTGCTTACTGTACTTATTTCCTTGTTTCACTTGAAAGAAAGTTACTGTTTGTCGTTTTTGCATTTAAGTTACCTGTAACACATTGCATTTAAGTTACCTAGCACTTGCTCACTAAAGCAATTATATAAGTCAGCACTAAAAAATTAAAAGCACTACACCCTCACAAACTCCCCTTGAGTACCTTGTTCCCTATTGGCCCTTTTTTTCAATTATAAAGGAATTCCCAATACTATTCTAGCATGTCCAAAGGTCAGTTGTCAATCTCCTCTCCGGTCCAGCTGGTGAATCTGGGAATCTTGATGCAATGTTACAACTGCCTCATGTACACAGACAACCCTCTCCTCCTACCAACAAATTCCAACACATGTGAGAGATGGAACCATATCGCCAAACTGGAGGCTAAGCTCTCTCAACTTAGTACTGGCGTAATGAGTCAGGAGGAGAAGGAAACCACACTCACTACAATTCCAGTCTCACATAGACCTACCATGAAAGCAAACCAAACACATAAACACACAAAAACATACTCGGAGGCTCTAAATAAAAATCTGCCTAAGCAGCAGAGACCTCCAAAGCAGACACCCAAGCAACCGCTACCCCAAAACAAAACACGTGCAACCATAGCTCACAAAGCCAGTGTGCCGAACAGTCACAGCCCTTAAGGCTAAACAACACACCTGATACACTTGTAATAGGTGACTCTATCGTCAGGCACACTGACGTCCCGCTCACCAGGCTGAACAAGGAGAAGGTCACGGTGAGCTGCCTGTCGGGCGCTAGGATCCGCCACATAACACAAGAAGTCAGGTCACTCCAAGGCAAGTACAAATATGACTCGGTCATTGTCCATGCTGGTGTGAATGACCTGAGACATACCTCCCTGGACTACATGAAAAGAGACATAGAGGAGCTCTCTGAGCATGTAGCCCAGGCCGGTATGACCCTGACCTTGAGTAGCATCTTACCCTCACCAAGAATGATGCCACAATATGAAGACAAGATGATTAATTTCAACAATTGGCTTAAGTATTGGTGTCATTCAAAGGGGATCCAATGCCTGTCAGCCTGGGATGACATGCTCGACAAGCCACGATGCTTCGCTAGGGACGGCTTGCACCTGTCACTCCTGGGCTTTCGGATATTGGCAAAGGCTCTTGCTTCCCCCATAGTGCCTTTTTTAGGCAAGGCTCAAAAGACAAACCCACCTCCATAAGTATCACAAGGGATAAGAAACTAAGAGTAATGCTACTCAACGCCAGAAGTCTAAACCTCAAGATGCACACACTCGAAACTCTCCTTAGCATGGAGAACATCGATATCTGTGCAGTAACAGAAACCTGGTTCAAGGCTCCCAAGAGCACCCTAGCACTACCAGGTTATACCTCATACAAGGCATTTCGGCCACAAAACATGGACCGAACCACAAAAGGAGGGGGAGTATCAATATTCGTCAAAGATACCCACACCTCAAGGTTGGTGGCACAGCAAGAAGCATCAGAGACTATCCATGTGCAACTAACAGTGGGTAAAACTGCCTTCCAGTTTATAGCCTGCTACAGACCACCCTCCCAAACCCAGGAACCCCACTCGGCCTTCCTGAGAACACTAGAAAATATGAAGGTCTCTCCAAACATCATTATATTGGGCGACTTCAACTACCCAAACATAGACTGGGAGCATTACTCTAGCTTCAACACCCTAGCCCAAAGGTTCCTAGAATTTATAAACTCAAATGCTATGGAACAACTTGTTACCACTCCCACAAGAGGGGAAAACATACTGGACCTGATCATCACCAACATGGGGACTTTATGCTCCAGACTAGAAGTGTATCCCTCACTGGTAAGATCAGACCATAAACTAATCTCACTGGATATTCACATCCCGACCCCACCCCCTGCCCAGAAAACCACAGTGAAAAACTTCTCTAAAGCAAATTTCACACTCCTCAAAACCGAGGTGGAATCCTTCAAAGCTCCCGAGCCTGTGGAAAATACGGCCCAGACCGCAGAATCCTTTATAAACGCTTTCTATGAACACCTTCAGGAATGCATGGATCATGCAATCCCAAATAAAACCAAGACCCAATCCTCCAAAGGCAGACGTCCTGTCTGGTGGACCCCAGCCATAAACAAACTATACAATAGAAGGAGGAAGCTACTACATGATAGAGCAAAATCCCAAAAGGGAAGGCATCTCTGATCAGTATTAGCAAAAACTACTGGCACTCATAAAATCGTCTAAGGCCAGCTTGAGAGAAAAATTGCACAGGACACTAAGGATAATCACAAGGCTTTCTTTAGTTATGTTAGGAACCTGGGTGGGAATTCCCAGATATGCTCAGAATTAGTCCAAAATGACAAAAATACATCGAACCCACAGACATTGCCAACATCCTAGCTGACAGGTTCAGTGCAAATTTCTCCACCCTCCCCACCAAAGGGCAAATATCTATCCCAGCAGAGTGCTGCCCCCCTGACATCTCAGATGCTCAGGTAAGAGCCGCCCTCTCCAAAGCAAAAATCACAGCATCAATGGGACCAGACGGTGTCCCGGGCTGCGTCCTACATGAACTCCAAGAAGAGCTAAACCCAAACATAAAACTACTGTTCAGTCTCAGCCTTACTACAGGATATGTACCCAAAGAGTGGCGTACAGCAACAGTGGTCCCTCTCCACAAAGGTGGTGCCTCAACGGATCCTGGAAACTATTGCCCCATAAGCCTGACTAGCTTGATCTGCAAAGCTATGGAAAGGATCATCATGGACCTCATAAATAAAGATATTGGGGACCTACAGACACTGGATCCTACCCAGTTCGGCTTTGTTAAGGGCAGATCCTGCCTCTTAAACCTGGTCGATTTCTTTGAAACAGTCACCAAGGCCATTGAGGAGGGGAAGGTGGTCCACACAGCCTACCTGGACCTCACAAAAGCCTTTGATACAATACCCCACTCGGGCATTATAGATAAACTCATCAGCTTAAATATAAACCCCTATGTCACTAGATGGGTTGCAAACTGGCTCAAGGACAGAACCCACATGGTTAGAATTGCTGGAGCCATGTCAGACTCCAAACCAGTTACAAGTGGCATCCCACAAGGCTCAGTCCTGGGACCTCTCTTGTTCGGTATATATTTCTCGGAGGTACAGGCCAACACGGAAGGACTGTGGCTGACCAAGTTTGCAGATGACTGCAAACTGGGCACCGTAATCAACTCTCCAACCGACACAAGCATCCTCCAAAAGGGCCTCATAGAAACAGACAACTGGTGCCAGAGCCATGGCCTCAAGCTAAACGCCAAAAAGTATATAGTCATGCCCTTTGGCAAAAACAAAGTGCCCACAAATTACCACATAGGTGGTAATCCATTAAGTACAGAAGAAGTAATTAGGGACCTGGGGACCCAAGTTGATAGCAATCTCTCATTTGACAACCACGTGGCCAAAGTGGTTAAAAAAACATTTTATATAGCCCACCTAATCATGAAGGGATTCACATCTAGATCAGCGGAGGTCATCGTGCCTCTTTACTCATCCCTCATCAGGCCCATAATTGAGTACAATGCCCATTTTTGGATGTACCTTATCAGACACCTGCAGCAACTGGAAAGACCCCAAAAGTACCTCACCAAGAGGATCAAAGGGCTCAAACAGATGCCATATGCTGCCCGGTTAAAGAAACTCCAGCTCTACTCAGTAGCATACCGCCTGCTCAGAGGCGATCTGTGCCTGACGTATAAAGCCATGTCCAACCCGGAATTAATGGACATGCTGCACCTCAGAAAACCCAAATCCCATCGAGCTACGCTCGAGACTTGAACCTCAGCACTGAAATAAACAGGACATGCTGGAGGGACAGATTCATAACCCAGAGGCTCCCTTCACTCTGGAATAAAATCCCAGTCCAGGTTAGGCAGAGTCTCTCATTGACTCTCTTCAAGAGGAATCTTGATGAGTGGATGGGGGATCGTAGGTTTACCCCGGGTATGACTTCTGTGTCACTGTTAGACAGAGGCACAGTATACTAACCTCGAAAAAGGGCATAGCAAAATTAATTTAAAATGGGTGGCGAAAGCCAAACACACTCTGGCTAGGCTTATAAATGCCCTAGGGCAGATAGCCTAGTATGAACCTATGAACCTAATAAGGGGAAGAAATTGCTGTCTAAGAATAAGAGGGAGTGAGACCTAAACCGGAAATACTCCCTCCTCAGCTTAAGCAAGAAAATAAGACTTCTTGTGAAGTTCTCTAAAGCAAACTAAGAATCCAAATTAGCTTCCTCAACTAAGGACAACCATAAGGCATTCTTTAGTTACATCCATAACTTAAAAGGAAAGGCCCAGATTTATGCCAAAGTGGTAGTTATTGATACCACATATACTGAGCCTGTGGACATAGCTGACCTGTTGGCCAACAGGTTCTGTGAAAACTTCACTCCACTGACCCTGCCACCTGTCCCGTACCTTGTATTTCTAAAGAGTAGCTCGTAAACACCCTCTCTAAAGCCAAAAACACAGCATCTATGGGACCTGATAACATCCCAGGCTGCATCCTACATGGGCTGCAACAAGAATTAGCAACACCATTGGGTACTCCTTTCAATCACAGTCTAAGTACTGACTTCATCCCAGGTGAATGGAAAACGGTCACCATTATTCTCTTGCACAAAGGTGGTGCTTCCACTGACCCTGGGAACTATAGCCCTATTAGCCTGACTAGCCTTATCTGCAAGGCCATGTAGAGAATCATCATGGACCTTATCAACAAAGATATAGGTAATCTCCAAACACTTGAACTTACTCAGTTTGGATTTGTCAGAGGGAGATCATGCCTGTTAAAACTGGTGGACTTTTTCAAGACAGTCATCAAGGCCCTGGATGAGGGGAAATCTGTGCACACAGCCTACCTAGACTTAGCCAATTCTTTTGACACTATCCCCCACACAGCCATCATTGACAAACTCACCCAACTAGGTATCAACCCTTATATTGTTAGATGGATCGCTAACTGGCTCACTGACAGAACACATATAGTCAAAATAGGGGAATCCACCTCCATCAGCAGAACTTTAACCAGTGGTGTTCAACAGGGATCAGTCCTGGGACCTCTACTGTTTGGCATCTATTTCTCCAAAGTACAAGCAAAAACTAAAGGTCTGTGGCTGACAAAGTTTGCTGATGACTGCAAACTGGGAGCAATCATAGAATCTCCAAATGATGTCAACATCCTACAAAAGGGTAAAAAAATAAAGAACACACTCAGGAGAGGAAACTGGCCTACACAAAAGTTTAATTGAGTGCTTTCATCAGTATTACACTGTTGACTTCTTCAGAATAAAAACATACCATATGTAACTTCCCTTAATAATCAGGCTGAATCATGTGGCAAAAGCAATTAATTAAAATCGTAGTACAATTTATACTTAAAGTACTTACTTAGAATAAAATCAAAACCAAGATGCGTGATGCTAAGCATACCATATTATTTTCCATATTATTATAACACTATTATGAACTATAAAAGTAAAAATAGTTTAATCCTAACTCTTAAATAACAGGATAACCTACTGCCATGTATATGTGGACAAGATGTTGGTATTCTTGTATAGTGAAGGCTATGAGGAAGTCTCTATAAATGAGTTTAATATAGCTTATAGGCATATTGACATTGCACTGAATGACTTGCTACTCAATGACCAGATTACAAGTAGTGAGTTACATTATCTTTTGCAGACAAATCTATGGATACCAACTATCTTTGGTATACCCAAGATCCACAAGAGTATTAGTAACCGTCCTGTCAGACCCATTGTGGATGCCAAGGCATCCAAGACCCTGACCATGGCCAAATTTGTGGACTTTCATTTAAAAACATTTCTTCAAAAATTTAATCATCTTATCTAGGATTCCTAGGAATGTTTACTGAAAATTAAGAAGGAACATTATTGCGATAACTTGATTTTGGTCACTATTGATGTTAAAGACTTATTCAGTGTGATACCACATGATGAGGGAATAGCGATGTTCTATGACTTTTTATATAGTCAGACCAACTTAAGGCATTCCAGAATTTTGATGTTCAGGACAATTATGGAGTTGATACTGGAAAATAATTACATTATTTTTGACAACCAACTGTTTAGGCAAAAAGCAGGAGTTGCTATGGGGGCCGCCTGTGCCCCCATTTTCACAAATATAGTTCTGAGTCAGTGGGAATTTTCTACAATTTTTCCCTTGGATCCGTTTAGATTCTGTAAATTTTACGGGCGATACCTTGATGATATACTAATTTTTTGGGAAGGTAGCAAAGAACAGTTGGATGAATTTTTTCAGTTCCTTAACTCGAGCACCTCATATCTCCATTTTACTATGGAGACAGATCATGATGTTATCCATTTTTTAGACATTTCCATTACTAAAGACAACACCCTCCAAGGTTTTACATCCACACTATATAGGAAACCGACTTATTTCAACTCTCTTTTACATTTTGAGAGTGGGCACTCAGTACATCAAAAAAGGTCTTTAGTTAAAGGCCAATGTGTGCGGTTAGCATGCATGGTAAGTGACATACATACATTTTATAGAGAGAGATGTTTTGAAGGAAATGTTGGTGAGAAGGGGTTACCTGGCTACCTTTACAGATCCAATTCTGGAAGAGGTAACAAAGAAAAGGATTACAGGGCATTTTTTTCCATTATTAGGAACAGGTGAACAAGTCTATGATCCTTCTAATGTACCTATTGTATCTGGGGATCTAAAGGTGACCAGAACTAAATCCTTTAACAATGCAATGGTATTGTCCTTCAACCCACGGTTTTACAATATAAAGGACATTCTTATTAAGAACTGATTTATTTTTAGAATTGAAGATGAATACCTGAGGAAGATGGGGGACAAACCTATAGTATTCTATAAGAAAGATTTGTGTTTTAAAAATCTGTTAGAAAGGAACAAGGAAGGAAACAAAAGCTATAGAAAAGATCGGATGGCCACGTGTGGCTATTGCACGCAATGCCACTACATTCTGGAGGGTGAATGTGTTAGGATTTCTGGATTTGGCAAAATTAGGCTTAATTATAAATGTAATTGTTGTAGTAAAACCATTGTGTATATTGCTGTGTGCCAGTGCTGTGGCAGTTTTTATATAGGCAAGATGATTAATGCGTTCAGGAAACGCATTTACCAACATGTTTATGACATACAAAAGGGGAACCTCAATAATGCATTGGCTAAACATCTTAATGACTTCCCGGGTCATTATTTTAGATTTTCTGCTACTGATCAAGTGGAACACAGCAATAGAGGTGGGCCAGTTGATTTATTCCTTGAATATAAGGAACTAATGTGGCAACTTAGGGTTAATGCTACAAGTCCACCTGGATTAAATGATGTGGTCTCTATTTCTAGTTTTTTGAAACTCAAGTCTGAGTTTCATCTTTAATACAGTGGTGGCTGGTGACTTCAAATCAAAGGAGGGTTGGAGGAGACAGCTGAATGGGTGGGGTCAGTGGGGAGGGTGTGGCCAACTAGAAAGGGGTGTGGTTATGCTCAAAAACCACAAAAAATGGGACCTTAATTAAATACGCTGCCCTGAGTGCCAAACTGTCATTATGAGAGTCCAGTCAAGACAAAATGATGTGGAAAAGAAAAAAACAAATATGTCAATGCATTGGCTACATGACAGCTTACGTAATATCTAGATGGAAACAAAAAGGTTGTGATGTAGTAAAAAATAAACTACTTTTTAAATATATTACTGGAATGCCAGTCAAAATCAAGTATAAAAAAACAAGCAGCACTCAACTCAAACCACTTCTCCTTGCACTGCAGTTCTAATTATAATTTATATTCAGCTTTATAAAATTACCAGTTAACATGCTGAAAGTAGCAATCTCTGTGATACCCCCACTTGTAAAAACATTTCTTATCCAAAAAAGACCTGCTGCCTGACAACAACTATCTACTTGTTTCATGGGGAAAACAGGAAAACATGATGAAAGTAAAAAATAAACAGCAAACAAGACACAAGCTCAAGATACATTCCTTAAAAGATTACTGCACAGGTTATGGACCACACATGATAGATTGGTATTCTGTTTAGTTTACGGGTAAAGCCTGCAAAGATGACTGCAACTCTTCAACAAATGTAACGAGCGTCTGAAAATATTGTAATCCTGTCCTTTATTACAAATACTGTCATATGCATTTCAATACCTAAGGCTTATACGTTATCTAGTTATGTAAATATTCTCTGCATGGCATCAACAAAAAGGCTTTCAGTGTTGATAATTCTTTAACATTATGCTTATTAAAGCTTACTTGCATCTTACAATCTCAGACAAGCTTACCTGATGGTCATTAAAGCATTGCTACTTAAACACAGAGCAACAGGCACTGCAACATGTATTTTCTGAATAATATGAAACATAAATGAACAGTATAAAAATATGACAGAAATCCAGAACATTCTGCAAAATCAAGAACAGATGAAAAGCCACTGTAGTACTTGTGTCTGCCTTGGATGGGGGGATACTCTGCACACTTACACAGGATAACTGCTCCTTGCCTTGCTTGGACACATCCAGAGTCATTACATGGGGAAGTGGGGTACAACAAGTATGTCACAATTTGAAATGTCTCTGGCTGACAGTGATGGCCCTGACACATTTGTCATACCTCTCAACCTCAGAGCAAAAAATCTGGAAAAAGACATAAATAGAAGTGGGACAAAGGCCCAAAAATAAGGACAAATTTTTAATTATTGCTCTTATAAACTTAGAAAGATAATAGTAGGTGTTGCATTAGTATGAATTTTCTGAACGGTGTGAAATCTGAAACTCAAATGTCTGTCATTATTTTCTAATGTCAATCTTTAATGATTTGCCACTAATTTGCCAGAAAACCACAATTTTATGAAAAACTGACATTTTCTGTCAGAATCTTACCATCTGAAATGAATGTCTTCAATGTTCACATAACTTTTATAGAAAAAAAGGCTCCCTAGATGATCTGTGTCTCTTTCTTGTTGCTTTGATTTATGTTTTTTTTTATATATTTGTTGTACTGTCCTAAGAGGCTTGGAAAAGTTTAAAAGGCATCTTTCATACAAGGGTCAACAGTTTTTTTTTCCTAGCAACAAACCTTCCAACTATAAGTGAGAGAAAAAAAAACACAGGCACGTGCTTTTTTAAGGGTATGCCATGCTTTTTTAGACTATGTATCTTGCATCATTTCTTAACTGGCTTAGAAACTGATCTGCACAGATTTTTCAACTAAGACCAGCTAAGACCAAGAGAAACGGGTCAGTAGGGTAATGGACATCTATCTATACAGATATAGATGTAAATATATATTTATTTCTCTTTCTATACACACACTCACTCATATATATATATATATATATATATATATATATATATATATATATATATATATATATATATATATATATATGGGTCTACTACGTTAGACCGACAGTCCACAACACCGACACCCACAACACTGACACCACAAGAACAAAACCGCAAAAATACAAAAGTTCACATGCCCGACAAACCACAGTACCAACAGTTAACAAAACAAAACATTCGCTATTCCACACAACACACACACAACACAAGCACACCAACAACCTAAAAACCTACACTACACCTTACACACAACTATCCATGCACTAACCTTAACCCAAACCCTAACCCTAAGGTCCGTCACTATCGCACACTTACCTTACCCACACCCTAACCCTAACTCACTTAATCCGCCCCTAACCCTCAAGTCCCTCACTACCGCACACTTACCTTACCCGCACCCTAACCCTAAGTCCCTCACTATCGCACACACACCTTACACACACCCTAACCCTAAATCCCTCACTATTGCACACTTAGCAAGTCGCACTCACACGTTTCCCATGTCGGTGTTTTCGCTGTCGGGATTCTGAGTTGTCGGTTATCTGCTCCGTCGGTCTTCTGGCGTCGGTGATGTCAGTATCAATCTTCCGAGCTTTCGTTCTAACGTAGGGAACCCATATATATATATATATATATATATATATATATATATATATATATATATATATATATATATCAGTGTCAGTGGCACAACAGGTAACACACTCATCTCTGTTGCAGAAAGCTATGGGTTCTATTCCCACACCAGGTAGATGGATGCATATGGGGCACCAAATTTCCCATAGTAGTATAAATACCACTTTGTGTCTCCACTGAAAAGAGGCTACTAGCCTAACAGGTTTAACCTGGTTAACAAGGGATAAATAAATGAATAAATAATAATAATAATAATAATAATAATAATGAAATAAAAGTATATATACATATAGCTAGATCAATAGACAGATATGGATCTAGTGATCCATGTCAGCTTGACTAAACTTCCACAATGCTAAAGTCAATATGTTAATATCAACATGTGAAATTGTTCAATCTCGCCGTTTGTTCTTACACACGGGTTCGGAGCCAATCTTCGGCTCCGAGTCGGCCGCATCACAAGCGCTGCATCTAAGAGAAGCTCGAGACTCAGTCTATATCCCATGATCCTCCCTGCTATCCCTCAGATCTAGTTTGCCGCTGCAACAAGATCGCGTCCAGAGAGCTCGGGCCAGTAGAATTTTTTTCTATTTTGCTCATCTTTTGATAAGAGTTGTTCTATCTTTTATATAGTGATATAGTAGTAGTGTGTGTGTGTTTGTCTACTAGTAGTTAGCTGTTTTTTCCTTATATATATATATATATATATATATATATGTATATATATATATATATATATATATATATATATATGTGTATATATATATATATATATATATATATATATATATATAGATATATATATATATATACTGTTTATAGGCTTGTTATAGTTGGTTAGGCCTACTTTTTCTGTCAGGGCTCTGACAATAGTTTATTATTAGTACTTAGATTAGATACTTACTAGTATTTTAGGATTGCATTTAGACTTTGTGTGCAGTGTTTCCATTATTCATATATATATTCATACAGTTAGATAGTGTGTTTTGGTTTTTGAACTGTTGCTGCTTAGACATGTCGGAAAATGCTAAATCCGGTTTCAAGAGGTGTCAGTGTGGACAAAAAATGTCCATCACGGACAATCATGCTTCCTGCGTCTACTGTCTTGGCCCTCTCCACTTGCAGGAGGACTGCTCTATTTGTCATTCCTTTAGTGGAAGGGTCATGATGGAGAGGTGCAGGAAGCTGATCGACAGAGGCTTAATTAAGCCAGACTTTTTGGAAGCCTTAGAGAAGGCTGATTAGACTTCTAGTTCTTCGAAGGGGTCGAAGACGTCGAAGGTGTCGGAGCCCAGGTCATCGGCTCCGAGCACCTCTTCCAGAGTTCGTTCTCCGGCTCCACAGACCTCGGGGCCGAGCATCGAACGATTACCTTTGATCGAGCTCCAGGTCTTGGAACCGGTGTCGGAGCTGCCTCCACCGTTGATACTTCGATCGGTGCCATCTTCGGCCCCTTCGACCCATTCTTCCAGGCCTTTGTCTGATACCGACGTGGATCGTGTGGTACAGAAGCTCATGAAGAACATGGCTCTGTCCAAGATAATTGCGGTTTCGTCCCAATTAGTGTCGAAACTGGAAGCCCTCCCTGTGTCTCCGACGGATCCTCCTTTGAGACCTACCCAGTCTTCGGAGCCGGGAGAAGATGAACCGATGATGGCGGAACCCTCGGTGCTGAAGCCTTCCATTGTGCGATCGGCACCACTGATTTCGACGCCTTCAGAGCCCATCGAGAAGTCACAGAGCCGACGGTCTCTCCTTGGTTCCGGGGCCGAGAGCCGTACCGAATTTTCGGTCCCGACTCTCCCCCTCGGGGCCTCGGCGCAGATCAGTTCGGCTCCGTCCTCTGGGTCAGAGCCCCTGATTCCGGTGTCGGGGAAGCTCCCGTGTTCTTCGGATCCGGAGGAATCCTCGGCCCGGAACTCGGGGGCTTTCGACCTTATGAGGAAGGTCTTGTCTGAGAAGACATCTATTTTATCAGAGTCATCTTCTCCTTCCCCCAAAGGGCCGCATTCTACTTCTGTTCCTGCGATCCCTCCCAAGCGTAGAGTCCCAACACCTCAGCTAGCCCCAGAGGGTGTACCCTGTTCCTCGGAGGCTTCACCAGATGCCCCCTCTGATGAAGTTCTGAGGAAAAGATTGTGCAAGAGGAGGCACATTGATTCCCCACAGGAATCACTAACATCTGACACCGATTTGGATGAGGCAGAGGGGTCCCCACGGTCCCCCTCTGAGGATGTCTCGTTTGCTGACATCCTGGAGATCTTAAGACAGAGGGGTGATTGGCAGTCACTTGCCCCCACTGAGGACGAATCGGTGTTGCTGAAGGCGTTTGGGGCTCAACCTTCTACCTCCTGGGTGACCCCGCCCTTCGATGAGCTAATGGACCTGATAACTCGAAGGGCATGGGAGACACCAGACGCAGTGGAACCAGTACCTCGGAGACTGAACAAGTACATTACAGCCCCCCAGGACAAGACTTACCTTACCAAAGGAGTCCCAGTCGATGCTATGGAGGTAGCGGCAGCCACAAAAAAGGAAATGTCCGAAGCATCTTCCTCTGTCCATCCTCCTAACAAGGATTCTAGGACTATGGACAGGTATGGGAAGTGCGTTTTTAGTTCAGCGACTTTTTCCATCCGTTCGCTGAACTACCTGACGCATTTTACGCGACTTCAGTGGGATCTCATTAAGGAGCTGGGAGATACCCTCCAGGGTAACACAGATGCTGCTGTCTTGGACAAATTGACAGCACAGCTTAACACCCTCACTTCAATAGTCAGCTCGTCCATGAGGCTCATCTCGTATGCGGCCGAAGGTTCGAGTAGGGCTGCAGCCTCAGCGATTGCTCTACGTAGACAATCCTGGATGTGGCTGTGCTCCTTTGCTGAAGCCTTTAAGTCTTCCTTTGCCAACGCCCCCTTTGATGGTGCCACCTTATTTCCCAAAGTAAAGGAGACTCACTCGGTGCGAGCTAGAAGGTATGACCCTGTCTGCCGTAGGGGTCCGTTTTTCCGTTCCCGACTAGACCATACCCCAAAGGGCAAAGAGGCGGAAAAATGTGGTTCCGTAAGACTCAGGGATCTTACCAGGCCACACAGAGTGATGCCCCCTCCAGAGGCAGAGGAGGGGGGAGAAATGGAAGACGCCACCCTGGCGGCAGAGGGGGTCCGCAGCATCAGGGCGACAGGGATACTGTCCCTGGGAAGCCTTTTAGGCACTCCTGAGTGGAGGCCCGACTGTCCTACTCTGGATGCAGTCGGGGGGTTGCTTGGCTTTGTACCTGGAGGCCTGGCCAAACCTTACCTCAGATTCTTGGGTAAAAAGCATAATAACCAGAGGATACAACATTCCTTTTATGTCCATTCCCCCTGCACAAAAGAGATTTCCAGATGTTCCACCCCATCTGTGAGATCCAGCAGCCTTAGAAATTGCAAAGCTGCTTGAAAAAAGAGTCATCCAACCAGTCCCGGCGGACCAGAGAGGATCCGGAACTTACTCAAGGTTCTTTTTAGTTCCAAAGAAGACAGGGGACTGGAGACCAATACTGGATCTCAGCAAACTCAACTCCTTCATGAGGAAGGAAAAGTTCCGGATGGTCACGCTACAATCGATCCTTCCCTTTATACAGAAAGGCGACTGGATGTGCTCTATAGATCTCCAGGACGTGTGCTACCACATCAAAATGGCCAGAGCATCCAGAGATTACTTGCGCTTCCGGCTGGGGGCCAGTCATTTCCAATTTCGAGCGCTGCCCTTTGGTCTCACCTCAGCCCCCAGGGTGTTCACCAAATGCATGGCAGTAGTAGCCTCTCACCTGAGATGGCTAGGATTCCGGGTGTTTCCATATCTGGACGACTGGCTCCTTACCGCCACCACCGAGCATCGTCTTGTACAAGCCAGGGACTACACACTCAGCCTCTATTCCCATTTAGGACTCTCAATCAACTTCGAAAAGTCTACCTTATCACCCTCACAGCGTGTCTCATTCATAGGGGCAGAGTTAGATACAACTGCAACGATAATAAAGCTTCCCCTGATAAGAGTGTCAACTCTCAGGGATCGGGTCACTATTCTTCTTCAGAGCAAGAAAGCTCCTGCCGCGCAAGTGCTGAAAGTCCTAGGCATGATGGCGGCTTCTCTTATTGCAGTTCCTTTGGGCAGAATGCTCATAAGGGTCCTCCAGTCGCTGCTCTTCGCGCAGTGGTCGTTCCAGGAACTTCCTTTGTCACACAACATATTGATCACGGAGTCCTGCAAGCGGGATCTTCAATGGTGGATGGACAGTCAAGATCTGACGATAGGTCGACCCTTTGTCCTGCCCAGCCCTGCAGCTATGATAACCACGGACGCTTTTCTAATGGGGTGGGGGGGACTTTTTCAGGGAAGAACAGTCCAAGGAGAATGGTCCAAAACAGAGTACAATCTGCACATCAGTGTCCTGGAGTTGAGAGCAGTGTTTTGGCGTTGCAACACTTTCACGAATCTTTGCCTCTGGGAACAATAGCAGTTCATTCGGACAATATGTCAGTGGTCTGGTACATAAACAAACAAGGCGGAACCAGGTCTTACCCATTATGCAGAGAGGCCCTGAGAATTTGGCAATGGGCTGCGTCCACGGGTCGCTTTCTGATAGCAACGCACATCCCGGGGTCATCCAACGTCATTGCGGACAGGTTGAGCAGAGCCATCCTGTTGCCACACGAGTGGTCCCTCAAAACTCAAGTGGCGGAAAAAATTTTCCGCAGATGGGGCCAGCCTTGCTGCGATCTATTTGCATCCCCTTTGAATGCCAAATGCAGAAGCTATTTTGCCCTACTTCCCCCTCTGGGGAGTGTCCCCAGGGATGCTCTAGTGCACGATTGGCCCCTGAGTCTCCTGTACGCATTTCCCCCTGTTCCTTTGATACCCAAATTTCTTCAGAAAGCCAGGAACCTGGAAAGGATGATCATCCTAATAGCACCATTTTGGCCTCGACAGATCTGGTTTCCCTTCCTTCGATCCCATCAGATAGAGGAACCTTGGATTCTGGACCCAGTGCCAGACCTGTTGACTCACTCATCGGGAGTTCCTCATCCATCACTTCAATCCCTCAAATTGACAGCTTGGCTGCTCCGCTTCCCTGTTTAGCCAGGTCGAACCTTTTGTCCCCTGCAGTACAACACATTCTAATTTCTTCCCATAAAGCCCCCACCAGAAAGCTATACAGGAGCAAATGGAAGCGTTTTGTGTGTTGGGCATCAGATCAAGGTGTTGATCCATTGATGGCCCCGCTACACAAAATATTGGAATTTTTATCTATACTTTTACATGAAGGGGCCTCTACATCCACCATAAGAGTACAGTTAGCGGCCATATCTAACTTCCATGTAGGTGAAGGGAGTTCTACGATTATGTCCCGCAGGCTTTGTAAGGCCTTCATGAAGGGTACTTTTCACCTTCGCCCACCCATTCGAGAGCCAATTTTTCCATGGAATTTGAACTTGATGTTGTCCCAGCTTATGCTACCACCCTTCGAGCCTGCTTCATCGTGTCCA
Organism: Protopterus annectens; assembly: GCF_019279795.1. NCBI lineage: Eukaryota > Metazoa > Chordata > Ceratodontiformes > Protopteridae > Protopterus > Protopterus annectens. The sequence continues at coordinate 404,434,740 of NC_056743.1, read as the reverse complement.
CTTAAGTTTTTGTCATGGAAGACTCTTTTTCTTATTGCTGTTACTTCAGCTCGAAGAATTTCGGAGCTACAGGCCTTGTCGGTGAGACCACCTTACATGACTTTCCATCCAGACAGAGTTTCCTTACGCACAAACCCGTCGTTCCTCTCCAAAGTCTGTTCTGTGTTAAATATTAACCAATCTATAGAACTCCCTACGTTTTTCAAAAACCATTCAAATAAATTGGAATACATGTTGCACAAATTGGATGTACATAGGCAGCTGAGATTTTACCTAGACAGAACTAAAGATTACAGGAAGTCTGATCAGCTGTTTGTGTCATTCGCGGACAGTAGGAAGGGCATGGCGGTAACAAAAGGTACCTTATCCAAATGGCTTTCGCAGTGCATAAATTTTGTTCATTCAGCTACAAATCAAACACTGCCTTTCTAGCCTAAGGCTCATTCTACTAGGCCATTTCTACTTCCTTAGCCCATGCAGCTCGCTTACCGTTGGACACTATTTGTGCGGCAGCGACATGGGCAAAGCCTCATACATTTGTCACACATTACAAAGTGGACAAGGCCTCTAAGGACAGGACTTCCTTTGGTTCCACTGTGCTCAGGAACGTTCTTCCGTGAGTCACCCAGGGTAACGGAGCTAGGGATGCTTCCCATGTGTAAGAACAAATGGCGAGATTGAACAATTTCACATAAAGAAGTTATGTCTTACCATAACGTTCCATGTGAATTGTTCATCTCGCCTTTGTTCTTACATTCCCTCCTTCCCCCACCACGTTCTGGAAGAACTGGTATGACTAGAGTTTGATTGGTCTATTTCTGAGTGAGTTGCATTATCCCCTCATTGCTGGGTTGCATTCCACCTTTACACCTATTTGTGTTGTAGTTCTAATGTCTCAGTGATAGGTGTGTGATTGCATAGGCGTTAGACGCAGTTGGTGTTAGAGTGGGATGGTTTCTTGCAAACTAGATCTGAGGGATAGCAGGGAGAATCATGGGATATAGACTGTGTCTCGAGCTTCTCTTAGATGCAGAGCTTGTGATGCGGCCGACTCGAATCCGTGTGTAAGAACAAAGGCGAGATGAACAATTCACATGGAACGTTATGGTAAGACATAACTTCTTTATATTTCTGCATAATCTCAGGGATTAACCTTGGACCATGCAAATTAAAAAACATATTTTTTTGCAAGAATGGCAAAACTCCCACTGAAGCTCCCACACCCACTGCTAATTACTTCAAGACTGCATTATTCCAAGGGAAATGGCATATTCCCCAACCCAGGGAATTGTCAGTCTCACACAAGTTTTGACCATCTGTTTTGTTGACCAAACAGACTTGACAGAACAGATGTCAACTAAAACACAAATTGACCTATGGCAGTATACCCTTAGATAAATGGATAGATAGACAGACAGATAGATAGATAGACAGACAGACATATGGACAGATAGAGATCTAGGCAGTTTAGCATAGGCAATCAACCAGCATGTTTTTGGAAACCAGGAAGAAACCAGACTACCCATTCACACCCAGTGATTATGCACAAGCTACATGCAGAAATAGCTAGAAGTCAGGCTTGAACCCTTTAACAAATATATTACTAATGAACCACTGTACTGTTTAATTTCCAAAGTAGATTCTTGTAGATTACTTGCATCAGTATATGCTGCTTTCTGTCCTATAACAAACAAATGAGGTGTTGACAGGCATTTAGCACACTATAATATTATTCTACAATACTGTAAAGTTGTCTTTTTTTCTTATTGTGTGTTCCAGAACCGCTACACAAACTATTTCTTTAATGGTTTCTGCAAATAATTAGAGCTGAACTACAGAAAGGTACAAAAACATACAGTTCATCATGCTACAGCAATGTCAAACACAGAGAGTATTGTATTATTGTCAGGTCTGGTCTTTGATTGTATCAATGGCTCTACCAATGCGTCAATAATGTTCTGTGTTTTTATTTTTTTTATTTTTTTTTTTTGGGGGGGGCTATCTGGATCTTGCTTTACTTTTTATCATAAGGCTGAGACCATCAGATTGAACCCTATATGTTCAGAATCTAAATATCCATTTTGTGTTGGACTAAAGTGTCACTGCTTAGCCATCTCTTGCCTAAGTACTTTTTACAAATACTGAATGTATGTATTAATAATAATAATATAACAATAAAACCTGCAAAATGAAATATCTTGATTATTGCTTTGTTTTTTGTAACTGTTACTTTATAATCCTCTTTTTAATATCTAATGTGTATATTTTAGTTATTATGAGAGTGCTGAGTTGTTTATATACGGTATTTCATTCTGTTTATTATGAATACATTTGCTCCATGTTTCTAAGAAGTGCATAGATAAGCATTCTAATATACAGGCAGCTGAACTTGAATACAGTACTGTGCAAATTTTGTTTGGTCCACTTCCAAAGTTCCAGTGATTTTTAGTCTATACTCTCACACCAGATCACTGTACATGTAATACACTTAAGTCTAAGCCCCCACTAAGGCATAAATTAATGAAGTCAGTATACATCAGAGTCTTAACACTGCAGTTCTGCCTTGATTAACAGATATTATTTTCTCATTTGCAGTCTGTTATAAAAGTGATACTGCTCCATTGTAATGAAGTATTTACCATTTAAGTCTTATCTGAAAACAGGTTTTGTCGAATTGGCAACTTTTATGTACCTCTAATCTACTTACTCATTCAAGCTTTTCATTCCAGTAATAGTTTCCTGGTACTGGAATAAAAGTCATACAATAATGATCACATTGAAATAAAGGCTGCAGAAGTCTAAAGTTCAATATCTCTGCCTGAACGTTTTTTTCTTTTAACTTCATACTGCATCTTCTTTTAGGGTTTTTTGTCTTTAATGTTTAAATATGAGAAAAAACAAGTAATCACTGTGGTATCCCCGAAGTCTCAAACAACCCACTAAACAAGTATAGTGGGTCCAAAAACAAAGAAGAAACTACACTGTGTGGAAGAGTTTCAATCTATATATATCTAGTTAATCACTATATATTAATCAGATCAGATGATGGTAGTAGAAGTAGCAAACTTAAACTCGTCCCAAGTAAAAAAACGAATAAAAAATATATAATTTGAAATACTGTACAGTATTATTAAATATTTGAAAGTAATCCAAGCAGGGTAGGCAGTTTATTTCCAGTCGAAAATCCTTTATTAAGTACACAGACAAAGTGATCCAAGTAAAACAAAAATAACAGAGTAATAGTTTCCTCACAAGCTTTCTAACTATACATATACTTTTTATCAGGCAAGGGAGTGGTTTATTGTGCTGTAAAACAAAGTGTTATTGTTATACATGTTAAATTCACATCCCTTCCCCCATCAGTGTGACATTTGAGCTGGTCCTGCCCTACTTAGTAGTTGTCATAATAATATAACTCTTATGTACTTTAAATAAAATTAATAATGATGTGGTACCTCTAATTTAAGATAAAAATCAGAGACTTAATAATCTACTTAATAATTTGGTTAAATAAGAGGTACCACATCATTATTAATTTTATTCTTTGTTCTTTATTTTTTTATCAGTTTTGTTGTGTGTTTGGTTATCCTACAAAAGGGTCTTAGACAAACAAATGATTGGTGCCAAAATCATGGCCTTACACTCAATGCAAAAAATGTATTATCATCCCTTTTGGTAAGAGTGATGTTCCTGCTAACTACCACATCAGTAGGAGCACCCTGTGGTCACAGATCTGGGCAAACAGGTTGATAGGAACCTTAGCTTTGATCACCACGTCTTCACAGTGGTAAGAAGGCCATTCTATATTGTTCATCTTATAAGTAAGGGCATTGCCACCAGAAAAAAGAAGCTATAACCTTCCTGTACTCTTCTCTCATCAGGGCAATAACTGAGTACAGTGCCCCTTTTGGTATGTACCTTTCCAAGCCCCTGCAGCAATTGGAGACCACAAAGGTTCCTCACAAGGAAAATTCAAGGTCTTCAGCATCTGTCCTTTGTGGATCGCCTGAAATCACTGTCACTTTATTCTGTTTCATACAGCCTACTCAGAGGTGATCTCTGCCTTGCATATAAGGCAATCTCTGACCCTGCTTTATTGGAAATGCTGCATATCCACAAGTCAAATGGTACACTGGTTACTCGCTCTAAAGGCCTTAACCTGGTATGTGATATTAATAGAACCTGCTGAAGGGACAGATTTGTCTCTCAGAGGTTGCCATACCTTTAGAACAGACTCCCACTCCATGTCAAACAGAGCACCTCTTCAAACACAGTCTGGACGATTGGATGGGTAACCATAAATTCACCCCAGAGGTTCCACCTGTGTCCCTCTTGGACAGGGGCAATAGGTGCTGATTGTGGAAATAAGGGTAGAACTTGGCTAGGTTTGTAAGGGCCCTAGGGCCATTAGGCTAGTAACTTCCTGTGATCCTATAATGTTTGCCAGGCTGATCTGCTATGTAGTTGCTTCTTTTCATCTCTGTTTGAACCTATGTCATATATTTTTGACTTTTCACTGTAATAAAGCATGTAAGGAAAAAACTAAATAGATTTTCAAAACTCTCCATTCCATTTTAACTGATAGTAAATGCACAAACCTATGTCCACTTTCCAGAAAGTTAAGGTCACCCTTCCAAACAGATGCAGTTTACCACAAATCAATGGCTGCCCCCCCCCCCCCAAGCATTACCTATCGTAAAATGAAGTGTGCCCATGTTAAAAGCATAAGTTAGAGTGTGTGTTCCCACTTACACTCATGGTTATCTACTATTATCTAATCTCTATTCCCCTTCCGGATTTGAAAATCAGTTCACATGCTTTCAATAGGCATAAACGTTTAGTTTTAAGAAAACATACACAGGCTATTCTTAAATAAATAAATAAACTAATTTGTATACTGTTACTAAGGCTGTTGTATGCAACTATTTGTATAACATTCACTTCCCACTCTTTCAAACTTCATTTATTTTACATTGACCTGCTTGCCAGTGTATCTTTAAGTGTTATTTACATTGTACCCTGTCTTATACATTTCACTCAGAGCACACTAGTCAGACCTTGCATGATTAATTGCTTGCACTTGCAAACTGCCCACCTCCAACTAAAAAACAGTTGCTAATGGGAAAAATGCAGCTAGTAACTTTACAAATTAAAGAGAGAACCATTGTAGAGTTAATTTAGAATGCACTGTTGATATGTCTCATGATTAATCCCTAGTACCTGCAGGCTCCCCATCTCCAGCTAAAAACACTTGCCAATGGAAAACATAACTAATAATTTTCCAAGAGGAAGGAAGAACTACCACATTATTTTATCTTATTTGTCAAGCCTATAGCTTAAGTGAAAGATATTAGTCGTGACAGTCACCTCTTTAAAAATGAGAAATTATTTTATTTTAATTTGGCATATAATGTAATATAATCAATACACTTTTATATCCATCAGCAGCCCAAAGTCACAACATTATATTAACTTTAACTTCCTTCCTTCCAGCTATTCTTGCCTTGCTACAATATAAAGCCTGAACACATTACAACTGAGAAAAAGTACTTTCTTACTTTAATGTCTTTAGCATATATAGCATTCTTTGACAAACCTTCCTCAACCACACTTTTAAAATGCTTCTAACTGCACACTATACAGAACTGTTTTACAGTATAACATGCACTTTATGTAATGACATTTTATAGACATATTAATAGGAACAAACATGCTTTACTTAAAATTACTTCTTCAGTCCATTAGTGCCCTTCTAGATGTTGATAATATAAAGTAAAGTTTATGCTTTACAGCTCACCTATCAGTTTAACACAGTCAACAAACTGCAAGCCTTAGAACATTTTCTTCCACAACTATGTCAAATCCTATATCAAATGGGGTTGATGCTTTGCAGCTTTCCTGTTTATTCAACAATTTCACATTTTTGCTGCTCGTCTTGTTTAGGATTATGTCCCACTACCAGTTTCTGTTCCAAGGTACTCCTGATTCTTCTAGTAGGTTCCTGTTTTTGTTTTTTCACCGAAGCATTTAACTTTGGATGAGTAGAAAAGCTTTTTATTGACAAAATTTCTTTATGAATTGTATTCATTTTTTTATCAGAAGAATAGGAAACACAGTCCCATTCAGCTTTCAGGCATATTATTTGTTGAATAACCTTTTTTATTTCCTCTTCAACCTGATCTGCAAGCAAACATGTCTTTGATCTCCCAGGGAAAATAATCTGAAAGTAGATAGATATTCTCTTGCCTCTCTCTCGACATCCCCTAATTTCTGGGATAAACTTGCTTCCTTTATGACTTGTGTACAGTGAATAATCAAAACACTGTGCTGTCCCCATTTTTTTTAACTTATTAATCCAACTTGGTGAAACAGATCAACCATCATACTATTCAAAACAGACATAACTTAGAAAAATAACCAGTTTTAACAATTCTATCTTTCTTTCCTTCTTCCAGTATTAACGCATTCTTTCTATATATGTGGAAATCTATTTTGTCAGGGCTTCCCCTCTTACTACATCTAACAGGTCAATTAGACTTTGCTCTCACCTGCTTATCATTCCTGACATATTCTTCTCATTGGATGTTATCATTATTCATCTCTGTCTACCTTTTCATCTTTCAGATCATACTCCTTCATCCCATTCTGTCCAGTGTTTCCTTTTCTGTAGGTAAGTCCTCAACTGATCTGGTTCTAGACCTTTACTCTCTCCCTTTGCAACCTCCCTTAACATCTGTTTTACCTCTCTGTTTTGTAAGGGATACCACATTCATCCACTTTTTTGTAATTTCTTTGTCATAAACATTAATAATGCATTCATATATGTTAACTCCTGCTTCACGTCAACCCCTAATAACAATGTGGCCAGGGTAAGTGAGATATTTTTCTTGAAAACTTGCCTTATTAGTTCCTGTGAGTGCCTCTTAAAGTCCCTGAGTTTCCTACCATCCCAAAAGATTTGAAACCAGGTACTCCTCTCCTGGCCTTCACACCCTTAGCAGAACTCATTTGTCTGGGGATATATGTGTTGTATATATGTGTTGTAGCCTTGCTGGGGTATAAAATACCTATGGGGGCACCTCCACACAAAAAAACTTGAACCTCGTACTCTTATTCACATATCTAGTGAGGTGACAAATGTGCTTCCACTGCTTCTGTGTAATATTATGACTCAACACTCATTTCCAGGCTTCCTTTAATAATACTTTTCTTACCTTCTAACTGATTTAAAGCTTTGTGGAACCCCCCACACCCACACCTGGTGATAAAAGAAGGGCTCGTTCTGCCCTCCTTGATTATCATCACCAACGACAGAGTGTCCTATTCTCCAGATGGAATGATCTGTCCCTTCCTAACTGCCAACACTTCATACGCTAATCTGTAAGCATCTCTCATATCAAAGAGCTCTTTTGCTTCTATCCACAACATCTATCCATGTGGTTTCTTAATCTGCTCCTAACATGTTAGCAATACCCCTTTCACTTTCCAACTCTTAAAGGCCTCTTCTGCCCTGCTTCTAATCTGTGTGTATCCTGTAGGTATCAAACACTTTCTCCATGAGGCAGTTTCTTCATTCTTCAAGCATTATCATATAACATTAAATACTGGCCCTAGTCTCTTTAAATGTCGCCCTCCTTTTACTGTGACTTCCCATAGTCTATGTGGGGTAACTTCCCTTTTTCCTGTGCTTAATTTGTTCCACTCAGATTTCCTTTGCTTCATATAGTATGATGGAAACCTCCAGTGCTTCTCTGTTGGTGTCCTCGCAAGGTTCCTCACTCCTAGTGTTAAGGGTGCATGGCCTGATAAGGTGGCAGGGACCTCTAACAGGTGGCCTATCAAACAAATTCTCCTCTGTGTTTTAAACACTATCCAACTTTGTTGCACTTAGTGTTTTTCCTGATATAAAAGTATATTCAGGGGGAATGTTTTTATTGATGGCTGCATCAGCTAGACCTACACTTTTTTGGTAAACATCTACATAATTCCCTAGTCTAGAAATCCATCTCTTCTGAGGGCCTTTATTGGTATTTTCTTTCACAGTTAAGATATTCCAGTCCATAAGCATTTTAGCACTCTCTCATGAAAATGCGAAATATTGGACAGTAATTACTGCTCTAAAATCCTGTTTACTAAACTCAAGAGGAAAGTATAGTGACGCCACCATGTACTTAATCTTATCAAATATTCCTTTTATTACAATGTACCAGCCCTATTAGGAGATGAAATGGACATGTTATTTTAATGCTTATATTTTTATACACAGCTAGCTTAAAGTACTGCAACAGTTTCATATATGTATTTCATGCATTGGCTACGAAGAATAGCTTGACTAAACAGCTTAGCAAACAGATAGCAAATGTTTCTTGTAATCATTTAGCTTTCGGAGAACATTAGGTATTCTGTAGTAGAAAGGTCTGCTGAAAAGGAACACTTTGCGTAACATTTTATCTGATAACGCCTTACAGCCTTGGAAGTGTATGTTTTTGTGTAATCAAAAGCTGAGAAAGATTTGAAATTTGTATGAAGTAATCTTTTCTTTTTTCTAAATTTAAGATGTGAAAGGAATTGCATCTGAGCACATAGTTGAATCTTTCTATATGTTGTAAGATTCCAGTATCAATACTTTGTAATAAAATGTGTTTGCATCCATAATTTTTAACTTCCTGTGTTGCGGATTAACAGCTGCATTACATTGTTTATTAATGAATAAAACTTTACAAAGAGTACTATTTGCACAGAGCCCCCACAACTCAGCTCCATGCCAGCCTCACTGATGGGCAACTATCAGCACCCTATAATAGGACAAGTCATGGGAGGTATCATTATACTGAAGCTGGTGAGGGGTTTTCACTGACCAAATCTGGCCCCCATGTGCTGAAGCATATATTTTGTGTATGTACTACATTGGTCATCAGCTGTAATCTTTTTTGTCCCTTACCTTCATTTCAACAGCTGTTCCAGTAAACCACTTCCATTGGTGTGTCTCCCAGCTGCTCCAAACCACCCCAGGACTAATACCGCCTTTCTGCCAGATCCAGCATGGATTGTAAGGACATCCTGGGGGATTGTGCTGTCAATTATCAAGCCAGTTTTTTTTTTTTTTTTTTTTTTACTATGACTTACCTCTTCCCTTTGGAGGCAATGGTTACGTCTGTAAGGTGGGTGTGCAATGGGGATACTGGGACATATCGCATGCACCAATAGCAGCTCAGCCAAGTCTGCCCTACCCATCACCTTTTGGAACCACACCTTCCATTACACAACATTCCCAGTCTCCACCAGGGATCATCCCAGGAGACATCCATGATGGTAGCACCAATCCTTCCCTGCCACTTTCTCAATTGCCCAAGCTGCTAATCGTACCTGGGTCGGCTGGGGTGTAGTCAGGGCTTTTTCCTCTATGTTACCAGAGTGCATTATGATGTGTAATCCCTCCCACCCCCTCACCCCCATGGGTACATCCATTACCTCCTACCTTGTCATCAAGATTCTTGAACTTGAGTCACCTGAGTTGTATGTAGTTAGAGCTTTATTCCTCTATACTACAGGTACAGATCAGAAAAATATTCATTTCTGTTTTATGAGCTATTCTATAGCCTTTGATTCTGTGGACAATGATAAATTGTGAAGAAATGGCGATGCTGTGTTACCTAATTTACCTCCTGAGGAATCTATATGCAGAGCAAGAAGCAACAGTTACAGCAAGATATGGAATAATTGATTTGTTCATGATTTAGAAAGGAGTGCAACAAGGCTGCATAGTTACTGTACATATTTAATTTATAGTCTGACAGTATCATGTAAAATGATGGTTAGAAGATTCAAATGCTGGAATCCATGTTGCTAGAAGAAATACTAACAATTTCAGATACGCAGATGATACCACTCTGATTCTGGAAAGTGAGTTGGAAAATCTTTTGATGAAGGTGTAAAAAGAAAGTGCAAAAGTTGTCTTTCGTTGCTTAATATAAAAACGCTACCTAGTTACCTATTCCTCTCATTTCTTTTTTTTTTTTGCAGATAGATGAATAAGAAGTGGACCCAGAGATATCAGCAGATAGTGATCAGCCAAGAAAGTGGGACCAAAGCTATGGAAATATGGATAAGATGTTAATGTGCAAAGACATTGACTGGGATTTAGAAAGGCTTACCATAAGGAGAAAGCCTTAACACTACCTTTTCCCCCTGTCTTGTAAGCCTTGCTGATTCTTAGACCACCTTACCTCTGAGGGGTTTTAGCACAGGTGGTGATCTTGTGGACAGAGCTGCATAATAATGTGTCAGTCCAGGGGAGCAGCTAATGCTAATTAGCCATGATCTCGTCCCAGAAATGCCAGTGGTTCCCAATTTACACTGCTGAGACAGGCAGAGAATTGCTCAGATACACAAAATGTCCCTGTTGCAGGAAAATGTGACTGCCATAAAAACGTGGTAGTCACCATTTCACTCCTATGGGAATTCTCATAGTGCAGGTAAGTTCAGCAAAGCCATGGGAATCAGGGGGGGTGTCAAAAAGTGTGTGTGTGTGTGTGTGTGTGTGTGTGTGTGTGTGTGTGTGTGTTTGCGTGTGTCTGTGTGCCTATGTGGTTGCAGTATGGAGAGGAATCAAAAATCCAGATGTTAACAGCTTCTGGATTATAATGATAGTTTTGACATCTCAGGAAGTACATGGGAGAGGGTCTTTCAGCACCAGGGTCAAAGAATTGGAAGCCTTAAAACATGCATTTCATCTAGATTTTTTTTTTGCTGAGTATTTCCAACTACTGTTAAGAGCTGCTTTGAAAATGCAAATCAGAGAGATTCAAGAAAAAAGGTTAAAATGAAAACAGATTCCAGAAATAGGGTAACTGGCAACCCAGGTGAAAAGGCTCCATGGCACATCCCAACCTCCTCACCCTACTTGCTGCTCACCCCATCCTGGCCTACTCACACAATCCAGATTACTTTTCTTTCTTCCTTTTTCTCACATTTTGTCTGACTCTGCAGTTTTGTTTTCCTGCAGTTATTCATTCATTCATTCAATATAGTCTATCTAAGCAAGACTCTAATAACTTTAGAAGAAACAACTGCATTAAGCTGCCCCCTCCCCAGAAGCCAGGGGGTTTCTAGATGATCTGAGGTTTATTTTAGAGTTTTTTAAACAACCTTTATCGAATGATTGCCTAAACAGAAGCCATGATTAACTAAAGAAATTAAGTCTTATTCTTCAACTTTGTGTTTTCCTTAGCCCTTTTAGCACATCCTAGCTGACCAAGAGCTACAGTGAGATAAAAATGGTAATGTATAATCAATGAACAGGGAAGTCTCCAAGAACAGATGGTATTCCATGGGAAGTCTGGAAGTTAGGAGGGAAAAAATAAACATCCAGAAGGTTTTGTTTAACAGTATTTTAAAAGGGTGGGTACAAATGTCATGGAAAAAAGCTTCATATTGATCCATTTCAGTTTAAACTATAATCATGAAGTGTTTATGTTTAAACCATCTAAAAGAATGGCAAAGGTGTTTGGCAAAATTGATAGATATGGAATAATGTGTTTTTATGGAGGCAAGGCAAACATTTCACAACATTAATAAAACAATGATCCAGAGGGAAGCAGAATGCAAGAAAACACTGCTATTGTTTGGTGGGTCTTGAAGCAGACAACGCATTAGATAGAGTCAGCAGGGATTTTATGAGTAGTGCAATGCAAGCATTTACATTCCCTGATAGAATAATAAGAGTAATTAGAAGGATATATTAATGATCAGAGGCAAGAATTTAGGTGGGAGGGTTCAAGCAGAGTAACAGGCAGGGGGGGGGTCCTCTTTTCTGTGCTTCGTATTTAAAGCCACTGGCAAAGAAAATAAGGAACTCACAAATTCAATTATATAAATGATACAGTAGTCAATAAAAGTTAGCTTTATTTACAGATGATATTGTTTTGTACTTGATAAATCCAGAAAATTACAATTTTGCATTGTGGAACGTTTTGTGATAGTTTCAAGTCTTTTTGAGATATAAAATTAATGACAATTAAAGAAAAGCTATAACAGTAAACTGGGTCTATGTTTGCTTGTCAAATGGTAATTACAGCGAACGGCTATTTTACGAACACTATCTAACAAAACTCCTTTTCATTGAAAACGCACATCATCATAACAAAGTCAACACATAGCCACAGCTGGCCAACAAACACACAATGGAAGGCAGTACAGACTTACAGGTATGATAGGGATAAGGAAATCTGCCCTTTTCCTAATGTAGTGAGATCTAGGAGTTGGTATATATAACTAGTAGGGAGTGTAGGGAACATCCCCCAACATGAAGAGAATCCAGTTAACAGCAAATCCTCCTCATGTGGGTGACTGTGCCCCCCACCCCCTGTTAATTATATATTCCAACTCTGAGATCACGCTACAGTAGGGAATGGCAGATTTGTAGATCACGCTACAGTAGGGAATGGAAGATTTGTAGATCATGCTACAGTAGAGAAAGGGCAGATTTCCTTATCCCTAACATACCTGTAAGTCCATACTGCCTTATGTTGTGTGTATGTTGACCAACTATGGCTATGCAATGATTTTGTTTCCGATGATATGCATTTTCAATGAAAAGTAGCTTCACTGGATAGTGTTTGAGGATAAACGGTTTGCTGGAATTAACATTCATGCCCACACATGAATTCATTCAGCAATACACATATTTATGGCCCTGGGTGTATGGATTAAGAATTATTCTGTTTAAGGCAGCTTAGAATATGTGGAAAGAACCTAAACATAATATAATACAAAAACTAGAAACTGGAAGCTTTTGATTATAGATATGAATACAAACAGTGAACATGTTTTAGTCTACTTAGTTTTATGTACAGGCTAGGCATGTTTTTATCACCCAGAAAAGAAGTTGTGGATGGTGATTAAGAAAGAGTTGAAGGAATTTATTTGGAGGGAATAGGGCAGAGTTAAGTGGGATATGCTGATCCTCCCCTCTCAATATTACCTTATTTGAATGTATTGAATGTATAGTTTAAAGGTATGCAGTTAAGGCTCATATACATAACACAAGTAGATTGTTATAAATCATAGTGGAAATGGATGATGGTGAAATGAGTGAATTTCAAGAAATTAGGACAGAGTAGGATCTTGGATGCAGATCCTTAAGAAGAAAAACAGCAAGCATACAGAATATTATATTCATAAAGTAGTAGAAAGTATTTGAAGTACTAAGTCAGCACAGGGATGGAGAAAGGGGATTTTGTCCATAGAGGACTGCAAATAAGGGAATAGAAAATAGGCACGGGGGAAGGAGCTGGAATGGACTGGAGAAAACTGGAAAAGGAACTGAGGTATAGGCAGCAAACAACTAAAGAGGGAAAAGTAACAGAGTAGGATGAGACCAAGCAGAAGTTTGGACTTCAGGTTAGGTACTGCCTTTCTTTACAGGGAGTGATATCACAATATAGACAAAAAAAAGGATATGTGAGTGCTATGTGAAAGATCAGCTCTGGTACTGTTTTAGTCAAGTTTAGAACACCAGCTGTAGTTAAAAATTGATGCTTACTGGGGCATATAAAATATTGCATCATAACTGTAGGAATCAATCTAAGAAGGTTAGAAAAAGATTGGGAAGAGAGATTGAAATAGCAATTTACAAAATGGAAGGATATCTGTATGGCTCCCAACTATGTGACAAAGCCCAGAAAGTTTACGATTTTTGCTTGAAAGTATTTCCATATGTATTTTATACACAAAGCAGACTTCAGAGAATTTTTTCTCAGGTAGATTGTAAATGATGGAGATGTGATGGAAAAGAGAGAGGTAACTGAGAACATGTTTTTGAGTCTGACAGAAATATTGGAGGAGCAAATGGCTGCAACTAAGAAAATTTATTCTTTTGCAATGGGACAGAGGATATGACTTGTCTACACATAGTAAGGTCTTACTAAGTTTAATGCTGTTTGCTGTCAAAAATGCAGTTAATTGAAAATGGAAATCAAAACCTTAACCAACAGTAAACAAAGTATTGAATATTGTAAATGAAATTAAAGAACTAGAGTTGGGTCCTTTAGTAAATGGAAGGAGAAAATTACATAGATATAAATGAAATTTGTGGGAACAATACATGGAGAATAATGTTCAGGAGGAGTTGTGAGTTTTAAAGGAAGGCAGGAATTGAGCAGTTTCTGTAATGCTGGAGTGAATGATTGTTAAAAAGAAAGAAAGAAAATATGTATGTAACATGTGATACATAAATATGAAAAATGTTAATATGGTTTATTTCCTTTTTTATGAACACATGCATACCTATGTATTAAGTGAAAATTTAGTAAAGGTATTTAAAAACAAACAAAAAAGTAAAAAAAGTAAACACAAAAATAAAAAACAAAAAAACAAAACAAAGATCTTCTAGTCAACAATCCAGCTTTAAGTATAAACTGATCTTCTTTTTTGCAGTCCATGAAATTCTTAAAGAGATTTCCCAATACCTCACTTCAACAGAATCAGTTTTCCAACATACACCTTACTAAAAACCCAGCTCAATGGCCCTGTGACGAAATGCCACCAGCCCAGCTAGCTGGAATTTTGTAAATAATTGTATGTCACTTGAAAATATTAATATGATTTATATAGAAATGTAACACTACCAGCCCAGCTATCTGAAATTTTGTAAATAATCACGTCATTTGTGAATATTAATATGATCCATTGGCTTGTCTTACAAATGTAAGAGAACTATATGTTATGTGTATATTAAACTGGTGCAGAAGTGTGTGTTGAACTGTATGTTATGTACTGAGCTTCAAGAATGTAACCACAGTGTACCCTGCTGGAAAAGAGCAGAAATATGTATAAACTGTATACCTGTGCAGATGTGTGTTTTAATGGTAGAAGGTGGGACATGCAGACTTAACTTGCAAATCCTCAAGAAAATAAGAGGAAGTTGTTTTACGATTCTGTTATCTCTGTTTCAGCTCAGAACAGACGCAATGTCTAGAGCTGGAGGTTTTCCTATTGTCTCGAAACAGAAATAATTACTGGGTTTCAAATGTAAAGGTGTTTAACTGTTTTACGACTTCCAGTTCTAGGCAAACTTCTGAGAGATATGTACCTCTGACACAGAGGTGCTAAATTCTAAGTTTCTGTTAGCCTGGGAACTGAAGGCAGGTGACAAAGAGTGATTTCATTCCAGCTAACCCAGCAGTAATGTGTATTACTAATTTAAGAACTATCTCAGAGAGTGAGTCTGGGCATTTTGTATTTGTCTTTGGACCTGGAAACATCCTCTCATCAGCACTTGCCTTGCTAATAGTAAGTAACCAGGGTACAGTAATCTCTCTTAAATATAGATATAAATATAGTAAATATTAGTTTAGATGTTTTTTGTATTTTTTTGAGACTGTCCTTCAATGTTGTTTTAAAATATTTCCTGTGATTCTGAACTCTGTAGTCACTGTGCTGAGTTATTGAGTATTGTCTTGTTTTTTTTATTATATATTATTAAATACATTTAAACCTTTTAATTGTGGCTGGTTTGTTTAGAGATATTTAAGCTCTCAGAGTACTTGCATATGTATTTGATGACACTGTACAGGCCACTCTTAAATAGCCTTGCAAGTCTTGGTCACACTTACCATTTGGATAATAGTAACACCACACAGTAGGATTGGTCACCCTTTGGGAAGGGCCTTATAGTAGCTGATAAAGAGCTGGTCAGTGGCAGTGATAACTATCTTTTAGTCTGGGCAGAAGGGAGCATAGCTAGTAAACCTGTGCCAGCCTTTCCCAGGAGTATGTGTGTGTTTGTATATGAATCAAATCCAGAGTGTGTGTCAGCTACTTGGGCAGGGTCACGAAGCACTGGTTGGACAGAGAGGATGCTGGAGGTTTTGGCTTGACCACTTGGCTGAGATGTTAACCCTGTAGCTGTGCCAGTGGGGATCTGGAGAAAGAGGGAGAAACCAGCCCCAGACTGACTGTGACTTCTGTGTGCTCTAAAGGGAAATTGTACTTTACTGTGTGTACTTGTCATCCTCCCAATGTGCACGTCCCAAACTGATGCTAGTGGTGAGGACTGAGGCTCCTTGATTACTGGGCCAGTGCTGGGGCATCACAGGCCCATTTTAGTAATTTGTATGTCAATAACTAGAGCAGTCATTCCTGTGCAACTAGTGTTCCCTTTTTGTTGATTTGTTGTTCCTTAAGGAAAGTGTGCAGTACCCTTAAGGCTGGAAAACTAAATTTCCTCTGTACTAGGTTATGTTATGTGTGATGACCAAACAATAAAATTGTCGAATGGTGTTTTTGTGGACATCAAATCAACATTTTCAAACAGCCATTGTCAAAACAGGAAAGACCGTGTAGTATGTCTTCAAATCTGCTCAGCATTCTACAACAGTTTTTGCAGGGGGGCAAGCCCCCCCTGCACCCCCAGCCCCCCACACCCCCCTACTTACATATACAAACTCCGAGATCGCACTACACTGAGGAAAGGGTACATTTCCCGATCCCCACTATAGTGCGATCTGCACTACATTGTCAAACCTTGCTATAGTTAATGTTCGCTATTGTAAGGTTTGACAATGCAGTAATCGCAATTCCGGTTCTGCTACCTGAGTTTCACACATTGGTTGATCGCACATAGTGTGATCGACAATGTGATAGTAAACCTATATATATATATATATATATATATATATATATATATATATATATATATATGGGTCTACCTGAGATGGTCGACAAGCCATTTGATCGACTTTCATTTGGTCGACAATTCATTTGGTCGACAGGCAGATTTGCCCCCCTCCCCAATGTTGTGCAACCCTGGAGTTGATATATATAGTTAAGGGGGGGGCACAGCCCCCACATTGGGGGGTGTGGGGGGCGAAGCCCCCCACATAAAACTGCTTGTCGACCAAATGAACTGTCGACCAAATGAAAGTCGATCATATGGCCTGTCGACCATGTGATAGGGATCCATATATATATATATATATATATATATATATATATATATATATATATATATATATAGGGCCCCTTCAGAAGGTCGAACTTTTAAAAGCTCGACTTTCACATGGCCGAACCATATGATTGAACTTTTAAAAGTTCGAACAGTCTGAATGGGGATCTCCATAGAGCGCGGAATGGGAAAATTTTCCCTTTACCGCAATGTAGTGCGATCTCGGAGTTGGTATATTTAAATAGCGGGGGGTGTGGGGGGTGCAGGGGGCTTGCCCCCCCCACTAGCACTGTTTTAGCACTTTTTTTTGTTTTGTTTTGTTTTTCACATTTTCGAACATTCAAATATTCGATTATATGGTCTTGGTCATATGAAAGTCGAACATTTGGGTGTTTGATTATGTGAAGTAGACCTATATATATATATATATATATATATATATATATATATATATATATATATATATGTATATATATATATATATATATATATATGTATGTATAAGTATTTGTATACATTTATATATTTGGTTGCAGTCTGAAACAGCAAACACTCATGACAGTGAATGTTTTTTCAGGTTGTGACTAACACCAAACTATATGAGTGAACATAGTTTTTAATGGAGTTTTTATTGGCAGCCTTTTGTATGAGATCATGGTGCAGTGGTATAAAGGAATTTGCCCTTTCCCCACTGTTGTATGCTTTTTGGAGTTGGTATATATAATAACAGGAAGCATGGTAGAGCAGTCCCCCCATGTATGATGCAGGGAGGCTTTCTCCCTGCAAAAAAAATAAGTTTTATTTTTGTTGTTTTTGATCGCTTTATGTAGACTACACAAGTATACACACATGTGTAAGAAAAAATGAAGTGTTGTTATTTACCAGAACATCAGATATTTGGGTCTCTGTCAAAAGAAAGTTGACAGTCGGCAGCCTTTTGTATAAGATCATGATGCATTGAGGTAAGGGAATTTGCCTTTACATCACTGTTGTATGATTTTGGAGTTAGATAGTTGTTTATTTATTTATTTATTTATTTATTGACATTTGTTAACCGGCTTAGTCTGACTGGGCAAGAAGCCCTTTTTCAGCAGAGGCTCGAGAAGAGCCCCAAAACATATAAAACCTACACAAATACAGGGCATAACTACTAATGATAACAAGAAACTCATATGGTATACCAACAGTAATCAGACTTATAAACAAAAAATTAAATAGTAACATACACACAGAGTGGAAGACTGCAATTAACACTTGGCAAATAACAATAACTAAACATATGAAAAGTAATTTACATTTGACCATAGACAGTTTTTGGTTTTTAGATAGATTGTCTGCAGGAATAAAGAAAAGTAATAGGGGTATAGTTACTTTAACATTGTATTAACAGAGGTAAAGGATGAAGAAAGATGAGGAGGAATAGGTCAGGTTGGAGTGGGGCATGGGCGGTAAAGGATGAAGAAAGATGAGGAGGAATAGGTCAGGTTGGAGTGGGGCATGGGAGGTAAAGGATGAAGAAAGATGAGGAGGAATAGGTCAGGTTGGAGTGGGGCATGGGAGGTAAAGGATGAAGAAAGATGAGGAGGAATAGGTCAGGTTGGAGTGGGGTATGGGCAAGACCACATTTTGAGCATGTAATCTTTTAGCATTGTTTGGAAACTGAAACTGTTAGTAGTAGCTCTTAAGTCTGGGGGAAGTCTATTCCAGGTGTTAGCAACTGAGAGACTATACAGAAGTTTACCAGTTTGCTTCATGGGCTTATAGACTTCCAAGAGATGTTGGTCTGCACTGAGGAGACAATGTTTGAGGGTATAGGAAGTGATTAGGGTAGACAGAGCAGGGCAGAGAGAGAGATTAGTTAGTATAGAGTGAGTGAGGTGGAGTTGTGGGAATTAGAGTTGGTTTTGAGCTTCTGGCCGCAGAAGATTTTGTAGGGCACAGCAGTGATGGGAGCGTTGAGGAAGATTTGCCACAAATCTGGCAGTTTTATTGTAGGTGGATTCAAGTTTGGCCATGCGGTTGGATTGTAGATTAGTGAGTACAGATGCAGCATAAAAGAGAGTAGGCAGTAGAAAAGCTTGTGCCAGAGAACGTTTTGTGTCCTTAATCAGGCATTTTTTATTCTTATATAGTATACCTAGTTTTTGGTGTGTTTTTTTTTTTGATGACCTGTAGAATATGTATGTCAAACTTAAGTTGGTCATCAATAACAACAACAAGGAGTTTAGTATGAGTTTCAACTGAGATAGTAGAATTGTTAAGAGATGTGGCTAAAAATGTGTTTTTACAATGTTGTAGAGATTTAGGGAGGAAGTTAAGTTTTGTTTTTTTTTTTTTTTTTTTTGGGGATTAAGTAAGAGTTCATTGCTGGTTAGCTATTTTTCAACAGACAGAAGTAAGTCTTAGGTAAGGGACAGAAGGTGGGGGAGATTATCAGAGCAAGATATAATCATGGAATCATCTGCATACTGGATAAGAGAGGATTGAGGGTAAGCTGTATGAAGATTATTTGTAAAGATGTTAAAGAGGAGGGGTCCTAGAATGGAACCTTGGGGTATGCCAGTATAAACAGGAAGGAAGGGAGAGGAGTCTGATAGCCATCTGACAGACCAGAGTCTATCAGAGAGAGATAGCTGGTGAACCAAAGTATAGTAGATTGTGGGAGATTAAGGTTTTTAAGTTTAGATAAAAGCAGATTGTGGGAGACAGTGTCAAAATCTTTGGATAAATCAAGGAAGAGGCTAGAAACCAGTTTGTTTTCATCAGGAGCTTTGGCAATGGTCTGTGTGAAAGTTATGAGAGCAGTGGCAGTGGCAGTGCTATGATGGGGACAGAAACCATGTTGTGTAGGTGTTAAGAGGTTTTCCTGTATAAGTTGTTCAAGGATTTGTTTATGCATACATTTTTCCATTATTTTGGAGAGGGGGGCTAGCATAGCAATGGGGCAATAATTGGAGGGGTCTGTAGAGTTTCCTCTTTTATGAAGGGGAATAACAAAATTTCTTCCAAATTTTGGGCACAGTGTTTTCAATGATGGATCGGTTGATAAGTATGGAGATGGTTAGGCAATGAATGGCATTAGCAGCAATTTTTAGAAATTGAGGTGGTAAGTTGGCAGCAGACGTAGAGCATGGTTTAAGTTTAGAGAGAAGGCATCTGATATATGCAATGGGGCAGGGTTTCAGAGAGAAAGTGGTGGCAGGAGAGGTGGGAATAGCATCAGTAGAGGAAAAATTTGCATTGTTATTTTTAGTAAAGTTTTTGATAGAGTCGATGAAGAAAGTGTTTAGAAGAGTAGAAGTATCGAGGTCAGAGCTATTTGGACAGGGACTAGGTAGGCTTGCCTGGATAAAGGAGCTTATTAATGTTGTTGTGTCTTTCAGCTTTTCCCGGTTAGGGGTCGCCACAGAGGAACTCCGGTCTGCTAATTATTGGTAGTTGATTTTTACATGCCCAGTTACCAGCCCTGATGCACAACCTTCAACGAAGGTACGCCCATTCACGCATGAATCCACGCAGAAGACGCTCTGGCTGAGAATCGAACCGCACAGCGTCTTACTGTGAGGCGACAACGCTACCGCAGCACCACAATCTGGGGTGAGAGTGACGATTGTTTAGTGGTTTGTGATAGTATTGTCTTTTGTCATTGTCAATGTCAATTGTCATTTTTTGGTAAGGTTCTTGAGTTCTCTATAGGTTTGAAGATGGGTTGGCAGATTAGTTTTTTTCCAAAGCTTCCAGGCTCTTGTCTCTATGTAGCATAAGGTTACAAGTGGGTTGAGATAGCCAAGATGAAAAGTTAGATTTTAATCTAATTTTTCCTGATGGGGGGCCAGATAATTTAAAGTATTAAGAAAGATTTCTTTGAATTTGGAGACAATCTCATCAAGAGGAGGGCTGTATAAGAAGGACTAGTTAAAAGAGGAAAGTATATTATTGAAGATATCAGGATTGAAACTGGAGAGTTTGAGGCAGTCTTTAAAATGGTGGAGTCTATGCAGATGAGGAGAATGTCTATGAACAAGGGTGGGAAGATGGTCACTGAGAGAATCTGGAAGAATACAGGGATTGTGATAAAGATTTGGGTTAGAAGTGAGGATCCAATCAAGAATTGTTGGTATGTTTATTATAGCAAGTGGGAGAAGAGATGAGTTGAGATAAGCCATAGAAGTTAATGCAACTACAGGGAGAGGAGGAGTTTATAGTAGTCCAGTCGATATTAACATCACACAAGATAATGGTCTTGCAGGTGATATTTTCAGAGATCCAGGAGGGAAACTGCTCTAGGATAGGAATGTCATTTCCAGGGGGATGTAGATGGCAGTAATAGAACGATTTTTTTATTTGTATAAGTTTACAACTAACTATAAGAATTTCAGCAGGATGAACGTTCAGAGGGTGTATGGGAAGAGGGTAAACTGAGAGTTGTTCTGAGTATAGAATGGCTATACCTCCCCCTTTTTTATAGTGATGATCAAGTCAGAAAATATTATAACCTGGGGTAGAACTTGTGAGTCAGAGATATGTGGCTGTAGCCAGGTTTCAAAGAGAGTCAGAATGTCAGGGGTATACTGACTGATCAGGGAGTGAAGAGGGCTCACTTTATTAGATATACTTTGTATATTAATAGAGATTATAGTTAGGCTTTTGGAAGGTGGAAGGTTAGCATAGTTTAAGGAGGTAGCAGGGGGAGAAATGGTGGGTAGAGTAGAAGATGGAGAATTGTTGAAAGTGTCAATATAGCTGTGTGTAGAAGAATTGGTGTGTGGCCCTGGATTGGGGTAAATGTCATCAAAACACAGTACGTTAAAAAGGAAAAAATATCTTACAGTTTGCTAGAGTGTAGAGTGTGGAGTACTTAGGCCTCATTTTATAATGAAGAGAAGTGAGTCGGAGGATTTTAATTTTGTGGAAATTTGTTGTGCAGTTAGAGAATAGAGAGGAAGCAATGGACTAATTGATAGAGGTTTGTACATCAATGCGAAGATAAGATAGAATAGGTGATAACGCAGTTGTGGTTAAAGGGCCATGATAAGAGGTAGAAAGTGTTAGAAGAATTAAGCAGGAGAAGCAGAAGAAGAGTGAGAGCATGTTTGAAAAGGGTTGGTAAGTAGTCTAGAGAGTGAGGGGGTTAAAAGAGAAGTAAAGATATCGGGAGGCAAGGAATGTAGATGGGAAAAGGAAAAATGGTTAGGGAGGGAAAAGCTGTCTGGAATTGAAGAGGAGAGAGAAAGTGAGGGCTTTGTGTGTAGAGATAGTCAAGATAGTGGAGCTGTTGAAAAGAGAGTTGTCCTGGAGTAGGTGGCGGGTGCAGTTTGTGAGTGAGATAGGGGTGTGGTTAATTAGGGTAATATATAAAGGAAATGAAAGTGGGAATGGTGGGAATGGAGGTAGGGTAGGGGAGCAGAGAGAGCCCGAGCGAAGCGAGGGTGAACAGAGCAGGTTGCACCAAGATGTACATGGCCAGAGTGAAAAAAAACAAGCAGCTGCTGAGGAGGAAATCAGGTCAGTGCTGCAGCACAGTATACCTGTCCTTCAAAGTAATGCCCATTACAAGTTTCTCCTTTAGACTAAATATGCTTATTTTCACAGATTCTATAGTTAATTAAGTACTACTACAAAGTTATCTACTGAAGATAAAACTGGGGGGGGTGCTGTAGCATCCAACAAGTGTACATGCAATTTACAACACAAATGGAGGGAAGGCCTGTGTTAAATTAACATTGTGTTTTTTGAAGAATATTGAAACATAGACATACACTGGTGACAGACTTGTTCACTGGTAGTCAAGAGTCAGTCACTTTAACAATAAAGATGTGCTTTTCTTGGTTCAGGTAGACAGTAGATCCATGGAGAAAGCACTCAGTCTAAACACACAGGGGAACTGCAAAAGAAAAGTAGATTCAATGAATACCCAGCAAGATAGAGGGAGCGAGGAAGAGAAGATTTAATTGAGAAGCTATGTGGGGGTTTAACATAGTCAAGGAGGAGGTAGTGCAGGGGGAGGTGGGGAAAAGGATAACAGATGGCTGTAACAGCACAGACCCAGGTTTAGGCTATACACAGTGTGAATTTATTTATTTATTTGTTTATTTATTTAACATTTGTTTACCAGGAAAGTGCAACTTGGAACAAAGCCAATTTTCAGTGGAGGCCTGGGGGAGAAACACTCTAGACGCCTGTCTTTGTAACATGGGAGGAAAACTGAGCACCCAGTGGAAACCCACATGAATGCAGGGAGGACATGCAGACTCCACACATAAGGCACCCCAGCCGAGAATTGAACCGGAGAACCTCTTGCTGTGAAGTGATAATGGAACCGCTGCACCACTGCGCCATCCAACAACTTAACGGCACATTGTAATATGACAACAAACCTATAGCAATATAGTAAATATAGCAATAGACTCTAAAATGTATATAATTAGCAGGGGTGTGGAGGAGCAGCACTTATGAAAAGGATGCAGGGTGGATTCCACCCTGAAAAAAAGTTGTTTTATTTTTTGTTGTTTTTGATCATTTTAGATTCTATATAATATACTAAGCACATTCACTCATACATAGATGTCAATATAAATACATAGACTACACAAGTCATCTGCAGACATGGTCAGCTAGAGGCCCATGACATTTGCCTTGGCTTCAGAGAAGTATAAAAAGGACTGATCCTTGTGAATCTTCATTAGTGAATGGCTTCTTACTGGAGGTGGATTCCCCCATCTTCTTGTATCTATCAGTGAGCCAGCTGGCCATCCATCAGGTGAGCTATGGGTTTATGCCTTATTTTCTAAGTTTGTGTACAATGCCTGAGTGAGGTATTGTACCAAACTCCATGGCCTGGTCAAGGCAGGTAATGTGCACTGTTTTATCCTCATTCATAACTTTAGTGACCTTCCTGAAGAAGTCCACCAGGTTAAGTAGAAATGACCTGCATTTGACAAAACCGAATTGGGTGTGGTCAAGTGTCTGTAGGTTTTCTATGTCTTTATTTATGAGTTCTATGATAATTCTTTCCATGGCCTTGCATATGACACTAGTCAGACTTATGGGTCTGTAGTTCCCCGGGTCCATGGAAGACCCCACCTTGTGAAGAGGAATAACCACTGCAGTCCTCCATTTGTTTGGCATGAAGCCTGTCTGGAGGATCTGGTTAAACAGAGATTCTAGCAGGCCTGACAGGTCATGTTTCATGCTACTGAGGAAGCATTACAGAAGACACATACGAATTGCAGAAGGAGTCATTACTGGGCACATTGCAGGTGCTGTTAAGAGCACTCCTGGCTAACATCAAAGATTGAAACAATACTAATTTCATGAACTTTAATCATACTTTGACTTAGGAATGGTGTCCATTCCCATCATAGTATTAGAAACCCAAAAGATCTGGAGAAATTAAACAGAGAGGCATCCTAGGATATTATCAAAGTCCATCAAAGCAGTGCTCTTGACCTTAGAAAAAGGCTCTCTAGTAATAGTTGGCAGAGAAATGGTGAAGAATATTTCTTGAAAGGGGGCAACTGGGGGTGACAGAGGGGTAAAATCTGGAGCTAAATTTATTGGCCAGTGGATTTGGTATATCCTCTGGCTCTGTATAGGTGATTCCATTCACCATTAGTTTGGCACATTGGTGGGTGTTGCCTTTAAGGCTGCAGACATAACTGAAGAAAGCCCTATGGTTGCCCTTAGCTTGAGAGGCTATTTTATCTCAAATTTGTCTTTGATAGACTTGATTAGTCTCCTGAATTGCTTGTACAGATTGATAGGGGAGTTTTTACCTTGCTGGAAAATGCCCTTCCTGGTTTTAGATATAGTTTTCTTTCTTTTGTTATACAACCTATTTATACTGGGATTTCACAAGGATGGCTTGTTTTTGGAGGTTGTCCTATTTTTATTTTGGGTAGGTACAGATGCCTACATGCTGCTATTTACATGATTGTACAGAATTTCTGTGAAAACATTTGCATAGGCAGCTGTGTTCTCCGGATTTGGCAGGTGGCTTGAAATGTTACTAGACTGTTGCTTAGCAGGAGCCTTGGAATAGTTGTTAAATGTTCCAGGGTTAGCTGGGGTCTGTAGCTTAGTATTTATTTCATAGGATACAGCTTTGTGGTCCAATCTGACCAATGAGAACTTTACAATGGGGGACTACATCTTTCCCCCATGTTTGTGAAGACAGTAGTTGTGCAGACTAGCTCTTCAAGGGTGCTTGTGTTAACAAAGTCCAGAAATTTCTGGGCCTGCATGTTTGAGGTCATGTAAGATTCCCTGTTATTGCTGGGATAGTTAAAGTAATCCATGAATATTGCATTGGGTTGAATGAGGAGTGTCTCTAGTATGTTCAAGTATGTGGTATGGGCTTCTTGGATCAGGAAGGGGACCTATAGCTTGCAAGAATATGGTATGAGACTTCCCTCATAGTAAATTGGATGTGGAGAAGCTCAAGAGTGTTATATTATTTGCCCAGCGTTGCAGCGTGTTCGTGTTGGATGTAACTTGAGAGTCCTCCACCTTTAGATCATACCTGTGTGGTAGTTGGTCTAAATGTCTGGAAGGCATTATAGCCTTGCACTGCCAGAGTGCCCTCTGCGGCTTTAAACCAGGTCTCTGTAACTGCATAGATGTCTATATTCTCCAGGATGTGAAGAGCTTGCAGGAAGTGGTGTTTCCTATTTAGACTCCTGGTATTAAGCAGTAACACTTTTAGATTATTCTAAGTCAGTTTACCTATGTTGATATGTTTATCAGGTTGGCATTGCCTAAAAAAGCCGCTATGGGTGTGGATAAGGTTTTAGCCAATATTCGAAATCTTAACAGGGACATGTGCAGATGCAGTAAATCCTTTGCAAAACAGCATAGTCTGCCTACCATATCCTCCCAGGCAGACAAATATTGTACCCCTCTGTAGTGACACCAAAAACTAGGCCAATTATTAAAGTTAGTTATCTTCTGTTGGTACTATGGCATCATCCTTGGAGAAAGTAGAATGCTGTTCAGTGCTAAGCACATATTCATCTGGGATGCATAGTCTAAGAGCCCTGTCATGTCTTTCTTCATATAGCCCAGGGAGGTACGTCTCAGGTTATTTACACCCACATGGAGTATGACGGAGTCTTACTGCTACTTGTGGTACAATGACTTGAGTGCATACATGATCTGGCAGATCCCGGCACCAGACAGGTAGCTGACCATGACTCTCTCCTAGTTCTACCCATTCTCCCCTGACCCCCCCCCCCAAGAAAGGATCCTCCTGTATATGAAAACTGAATCAAAATATTCATATAGTACTGACACTTTTTCTCAGAGTTGTGTGATTTCTTCTCCAGACTTTGCTAAGCCTAGCCCATTGCATTCCTCATTTCCTTCTTCCTGCTATGCAAGGCCTGCCCCAGGTGAAACAGTACTCTAGCCTAAGAGCACCATGGAAACCCAAAATTTCAAATAATCCCCCTCCATGCACATCACTGAGTGACCCCCTGCCCCCATTTGTCCTACCTACACAATCCTGATTACTTTTTTCTTCCTTTTATCATAGTTTGTTTTAATCTTCATTTTTTCCTGCATTCATTTATTCATTCAACACATCCTAACCAAGCAGGATTGCATGCACACTGATAACTGTAGAAGAAACAACTGCATTATGCCGGGTAGTGGAAGTCATGAGAGTTTTAGAAGCTCTGAGATGCATTTTACATTTTCATCCAATGATGGAGTGAACAAGAATTGTTCTTATTAAAGAAAGAAATTCAGTCTTATTCTTCAACTTTGCTTTTTTGCCTACATTCTCTCAACACATCCTGACTGACCAAGACTACACTATAAAACTTTAGAGGAAACAACTTAATTAAGCTGGGGTCTGAGAGTCACTAGGCTTCCGGAAGCCATGGGGTTATAAGTGCTCTGAAGTGCACTGTACAGTTTTTTTCCAAAGTTTTGATCTAATGAAGGCCCGAATAAAAATCATGAGTATGAAAAAAGGTTTAGTCTTATTTTTTTCCTCTTTTTTATTTCAAAGAAGAAATAATTTGTATCCAATGTTTAATGCTCAAAGGCAATAAAACAGCAGTTCTCAATAAACTCAGAAGATGAATGCTAGCAAGAATACATAAAGCATATATTAGGAACAATACCTGTCTCCCTATCCCCCCCCCCCCAAAAAAAAAAAAAAGATAGTCACCTTCTGTGTATCTTCCTCTTGTGTAAGACTGGGATGAAAAATGAAGACACAAATGACCACAGTCATTTACTTCAATTTGCTGCTGTTGTGCATATATACAGAATGCCTCCTCACCCCTCCCCCAAAACACAGCCACCATATGTGTACTTCTTTCATATCAGACAAGGATCAAACTGAAAGTTCACACAGAACATAACATATTTTTAACCTGCTGTTAGACATATATAAACTGCATGCCTCCTCACCTTCCCCCCAAAAGATAGCCACCTGTATATGCATTTGATGTTTGATCATGAGGAAAGTGAAAAAAAACATTTTTTATTTTATTTATTTATTTATTTATTTTACATTTGTTGACCGGGCTAGTCTAGCTCGATATATGTCCATTTTCAGTAGAGGCCCGGGGAGAAAAGCTCCACATAGAAGACATACACAAACAGTACATTAAATATTAATTACAATAATCTTGTTAGACAATAACATGTATTCCATGGTAACAAAAACCTTTTTTTTTTTTTTTTACTATGAGAAGAGAGACAAGGATTTAGAAGTATGTGGTAGACACCCAAAGCAAAGGGAAGAGCAGGAATAAGAGAACAAAGTACTTAAAAATGGGATTGGAAGAATTAGCTGTAGGGTAGTAACTTGTTGATAAGACAGTAAGATTAAATCACTGTATCGTGCCTACCTTGACATCATTTTGTGGGTGTAGTGACAGAGAAAACCAAAGTAAGTAATGACACTAAGAAAATCAAACTAGAAAAGGTGAAGTAATGATTTGTATCAGAGCTGAAAATACATTTCTTTCTGATGCTGTTTCCTTAATTAGATTATGCAGTTGTCTGTCTATACAATTATAGTTGCTCCTTTTTCTAAATGCATGAGGAAAAAATAATATGTATTTATTTATTTTATTTTATTTATTTTTAATGATATAATGATCATAGTAATATTTCCAACATATCATTCCTAGACAGTTCATTATTTGTGTATAAGCTATAACAACTGTCTGTGCACCACCCTGAAGTTTGTGAGGAATGCTAAAAGAAAAAAATGGCCATACTGTCCCCAGCCCAACATAAGCTACAGTGATCTCTACACACCTCTGAATCTTGGGGGGAAAATTAGAAGAAGTAATGGCATCAGTCCCATCCACCCTAAGCAACAGAGACATTCTGTGCATACCTCTATGCAGGGCCAGTTTTAGATTAGGTGGAGTTCAGGCAGAGGTCACTACTAAGGAGTGGGCATTCCAGCTGTTGTATATGTCTGGTCAGGTACATACCAAAGGGGGAATTATACTCAATGATAGGCCCTTGACATTGGTCTTTACCTCTGAGAAGTAAATGCCAAATAGGAGCATTCCCACCACAAAGCCCTCAGATACCCACCTGGTGACTGGCCTTTTAATAGAGATTGTATCACCAGTCCTGACTTCCTAAGTCTTATATATGAGCCAGCTGGCAGTTCAGTGAGTTATGTAGGGGATTATGCCCAGTTAGGTGACTTTGTCAACTATACCCAAATTGGGTATTGTATTGAACACCTTAGTCCAGGTTGGTGGAATGCACTGTTTTCCCTCTTATCCATTGCCTTGGTGACCTTCTCAAAGAAGTCCATCAGGTTTAGCAGGCATGACCTTACGCGTTTATAGTATGACCTTCCCTTGACAAAGCCAAACTGGGTTGGGTCAAGAGTCTGAAGGTTGCCCATGTCCTTGTTGATCATTTCCATGATAATTCATTCCATGGCTTTGCATATTAGACAAGTCAGACTAATAGGTCTGTAGTTTCCAGGGTGGGTTGATTGCCTTCCCTTATGAAGTGAGATAACTGTTGCAGTCCTCCATTCACATGGTACAAAGCCTGTTTTGAGGCTATAGATGACTCAAGTGGTCCTGATAGGTCGTGTTTCAAGCTATTTAGGAGGCATCCCAGGATACTGTCAGGACTCATTGAGGCTGTGTTTTTGGACTTTGCAAGTGCCACTAGGACCTGCTCCCTGTCAATAGTTGAGGGGGTATACTAGTAGGTATTCCATGGAAGAGGGAGGGGGAGTGAAGTTTGAGCTGAATTTGTCAGCAGCAAATCAGCTATGTTGCTCTGCTCAGTGAAGGTGGCACCATTGACTGCCAGTTCAACACACTAATTAATGTGTGCTGCCTTTGAGGTTTCAGACATAGCTGTAGAAGGCCTTGTAATTGTCTTCAGCCTATGAAGCTATTTTGACCTTGTAATTGGACTTGTTGGACTTAATTAGTCATCTTAGTTTCCCATTTCATTTAATTAGAGAGCTTCTATCATTACAGGAGTTGCACTTCCTGTTTTTAGCCATGAGTTTTTTCCTTTTGTTATATACCCTAATAAAGTTAGGATTCCACCAGTGTAGTTTGTTTTTAGAGGTTTGTTTTGGCCTTACTTCTAATAGGTAAAGCAGCCTCTGTACAACCATTTATATGGTTGTACAGGGTCACTTTGAACAGTTCTGCATAGATTGCTGTGAAGTCGTGTGTGTGTGTGTGTGTGTGTGTGTGTGTGTGTGTGTGTGTACATGCAACAACATGGTAGTTCATGTGATTTCCGTGTATAGCATATGTCTGACTTGTATGTTTATTTTCAGTGTGGTCATTTCTCAAATGCCCATCTAGGCTATCTAGTTGGTAAGTTATGGCACAATATGTAAATTAAATACTGAAAGACATAAACTATGCATATAGCCAATCCTCTCATCAAAAATGTTATGATGTGTTTTGCAGGTGTTACTGGATATGCCCTTGAACTCTTGTTTAGAACCATGATATACTATACTGAAGCCATGGTAGCAATGCAATACAGTTCTGCCCGTAACCAGACACATAACGTAACTAAATTTTTTTGTGGTTGATGTGACGATAGGAGGTACAGCCAGCCATGCCAGGACAAGTAGGGCAGTGGATGTGTAACATATGACAGCAAAACTAGCTGGAGTTTTGTAAAGAATTATATGTCATTTGTATATCAAACTGATTTGTACAGATGCTTGTGTATAAAAATGTATTTGTAAAGTTGCTTGTGTTAAAATGTATCAATAGTGTGCCCTGCTGGAAAGAAAAGAAAATGTACATAAATTATTGTAACTGAATTAACTGTATATGTTTTGACAGAGGATACTGAAAGAGAAGAGGTTAATCTTAAACTTCAAAAACAGTAAGACAACTAAACTACTGGGCCTAGACCATAAAGATGTTATCTCACAGTTTTGAAATTAAGCCAGAGACACAGTGTCTGTAAGAAGTATGGTTTATTAGCCCCTGTAGGAAGAAGGGAAGTGTTTATGGTTTTATGATTTCCAGCAGCTGCACCAGATCTGAGCAATGCTCTTGTGTGTGTATTATTGACATGTAGGTGCTAAAATCCTGGCAGCTTCTACTGCTGGTGATAGAGTGGGAACCAGAAGTCAGATGACCAGACGTATGTGATGTCATTCTGTACAGAAATAATGTTTTAATATTAGAGGAGATTGAAGTCTCAGAGGCAGTCTGTTCTTGCAACCTGACAAAGGAGGAAGACCACTCATCCACTTCATATTGCCTTGTGCTAGTAAGTGACCAGGGACTAGTACTCATTAGAAAAGTCAGGAAAATATAGTCGGAATAGTTATGTATTGTTCTTCTGTAACTGTGTGAATCTTTCCAACTGTGTTATTTTTAATATTTCCTGCGTCTAAAACTCTGGTGTTTACTGTAAATAGATATTCAGTATTTTCATGTTCTTTTATTATTTATTATTAAATATATTTAAACTTCTCTTTGTGGCTGGTACTTTTAGTAAGTTTTGAGAGTATTTGCATATATTTATTTGTTGATAATTCTGGCCACTCCTGAAAACCTTGCTGCTGGTCAAGCTACCATTTGTATTAGTATTAATTGTACACAGTATAATTGGGTACCCTTGTAAGAGCCTTAAAGTAGCTGGCAGGGGATCTGGTGGCAGTGATAACTACCTTATAGCCTGGGCAGAAGGGGGCACAGGAGTTAAATGTGTGCCAGCCTTTCCCAGGTGTGTGTGTGTGTGTGTGTGTGTGTGTGTGTGTGTGTGTGTGTGTGTGTGTGCATGCATGCACACAAATCAAATCTAAAAAAGTGTGTGTGTGTGTGTGTGTGTGTGTGTGTGTGTGTCAGCTGCTTGGAGCAGGAACACAAGGCACTGGTTTCACAGAGAGGGTCCTGGAGGACTTGGCTTGGAACCCCAGCTAAGGACTCAACTCTAAAGCTGCGCCAGTGGGGAGTCTTACTGGGGGTCTGGAAAGAGAGAAAGAGAGGAACCAGCCCCCGGACTGAGTGTGTTCCCTGTGTGCTCTTAAGAGAAGTTGTGCTTGATGCAGAGAGGTCTGCATCTGGAAATACTGAGTGTATCCATTTGTATTCTAAGTGAATGCCCCCCTCCAGTGTCAGTGATGAAGATTCAGGCTCCTTGATTACTGGCCCAGAGTGGGGGCGTCACAGTTGATGAAGGCGCACACACATCTGGTGGTTTCTTAGTCCTCCACTAAGAAGGCCAGTAGGATGTTTGCAGTATGTGCAATGCTTCATAATATGATTATACCAAAAGAAGCTTGCCAACATCTTGAGTACATGGTTACAGTACAACAGTTGTCAGACCCCCCACAACAGCAGCAGCAAAAGGCAATGGCAGCTACAAGAAGCCAGGCAATGTATGAGCAGCAAAAGGCCACCCAGACAGTGGCAGGTACTAGATGTGGCATCACTAGCAAAATGCCAATATCTGGTTAACAACTGTGGCCCATGATAGATTTCCAAGATGGCTGCATACTGATCAACAGGTTAACTATAGCTCTCCCAATGTGAAAACAGAAACTGAGAAATAAGGGCAGGTAAAAATGTCAAATTGGGTAATTCAGAAACTGGCTAGTAATTACACTGCCTAGATGCTAACAAAGAAAAAAAATGGAGAAAGTAAGAGAAAATCAATCAGACAAAAAGAAGAAGAAACTCTGGCTATGAAGAATCTTGCAGTTGTTCAGAAAAAGTATTTCAATTTCAACTTCATTTATTCTAGGCTCTAACTTCAATTATTCTAAGAGTGTATTAGTTCTGGTTTAAGTACTTGGGCTTTGGGCCAGTTATTTTACATTAAGAAGGTGTGATCTGCACTCTTGTGGAAGGTGAGGGTAGATCCTGCCCTTTTGAGCTGGTTAAAGGCTTATTGTGCCTGCTTGTTTGAACTGTTTCTTTCTGAAATTGGTACGCCTTGTTTGCTGTAGCATAGACTAAATTCAGACTTGCTGAATCTAGCTTTGTTTGCATAACTTGAGCACTAATCCAGACCATCTTTTTTTGGAGAAGGTTCCCCTGCATCCTAGTGGCAGGAGTGTGCAGTTAGAACTTGCCTGATCGAAGACTGCTGGAACAGGGCTCAGTTTTTTTAGCTTTTTATTGGTTAATTTGTTTAAATCAGTTTACTCATTTGCTACTCTTATATTAAAAAAATACACTTTACGCATCGCTGCTTAGCTATGGTTAAACTATTCCTGGCGCCATAAAGTCTGCTCTTCAAATTTTCCCTTAGAACTAGCCAGTTTTTGTTTTTTTTTTAGTTTTAGCACTCAAATCTGTTTCTTTGAGCTCAGCACTTGTTCAGAACTCGTTGTAAGCATTAAATAAGCTACAAATTACTACAGCACTCAACTTTTTTCACTTGTCTAGAGGAAAACAGTTTTTAGTATTTAATAAATAACCACCTATCCAGGCATGTCTAAGGGTCATCTCCTGGTGTTTTCTCCTGTCTACCTGATGAATCTGGGCATCTTGGGGCAATACAGCAATTGCCTCATGTACATAGACAACCCTCTCCTCCTACCACCCAACTCTACAACCTGTAAGAGATGCACTTATATAGCCAAACTGGAAGCAAAGCTCTCTTCACCCAAGACTGGACTAGACAGTTAAGAGGAGAAGGTAAACACTTGCACCACGCCACACTCATCACATAGTCCCTCAAAACCTACACCACCAAAACACACACATACCAACACAAAACACAGACCTACATTTGCAGAGGCTCTCAATAAAAATCTGCTGAAGCAACAGAGACCTCCAAAGCAGAAATGCATGCAACCTCCACCCCTCCCAACACAACTCAAATGACACATAGCCCACAAACTCAGTGTGCCACTCAACCACAGCCCATAAGACATAACAACGTACCTAACACTCTAGTCATAGGTGACTCTATAGTCAGGCACACTGATGTTCCACTCACCAGGCTAAACAAGGAGAAAGTTACTGTCAGCTGCCTGTCGGGTGCCAGGATCCACCACATAATGCACACACTCAGGTCACTCGCCAACACGTACAAATATGACTCTGTTATTGTCCATGTTGGTGTGAATGACCTGAGATGTACCTCCCTGGACTACATGAAAAGAGACATGGAGGAGCTCTCTGATCTTGTAGCCCAGGCAGGTATGACCCTAGCCCTGGGTAGCATCCTGCCATCACCCAGTATGATACCACAGTACAAGGACAAAATGATTGACTTCTGGTGTCATTCTAAGGGGATCCAGTATCTGTCTGTCTGGGATGACATGATTGACAGACCACGATGCTTTGCCAGAGATGGCCTGCACCTGTCGCCCTTGGGATCCCGGATACTGGCTAAGTCTCTTGCCACCCCTATAGTGCCTTTTTAGGCAAGGTTCAAATGACAAATTCACCGCCGTAACAGCTACAAGCAAGCAAAATCTGAGGGTAATGCTACAAGTCTAAACCTCAAAATGCATTCACTCGAGGCACTCCTTAAAATGGAGAACATCGACATTTGTGCAGTGACAGAGTCCTGGTTCAAGGCTTCAGAGGGCACCCCTGCGTTACCAGGCTATAATTCATACCACACCTTTCAGCCACCTAACCTGGACCGAAACACTAAAGGTGGAGGCATGTCCATATTTATTAAGGGTATCCACACCTCCAGGCTAGTTGCTCAGCATAATGCATCCAAGATTATCCAAGTGCAAATAACTCTGGGCAAGACCACAATCCAAACTGTAACTTGCTACAGATCCCGCGCCATGCCCCAGGATTCCCACTCCTCATTTCTTGATACACTGGAAAATATTAGGGTACAACCCAACACCCTAATAATGAGTGATTTCAACTACCCACCATTAACTGGGAAAACAGCTCATGTACCATCTCTTTTGCTCAATGTTTTCTGGAATTCATAAATTCCAATGCCTTGGATCAACTTATCCACACCCCCCCCCCACCAGGGGCAGCAATATTCTAGACCTGGTCATTACCAACATGGGCGACCGGTGTTCCACACCAGAGGCCAATTCCTCATCGGTCAGATCCGACCACAAGCTAATCAGCCTAGACATCCACATCCTGCCCCCAACCCCCGTTATGAAAACCACTGTAAAAAATTTCTCCAAAGCCAACTTCACGCTTCTTAAGAAAGAAGTGGCAAACTTCACAACACCCATGCAGACAGACAATAGAGGTACGATTGCTGAATCCTACATAAATGCACTTTATAAGCACTTAGACGAGTGCATGGATAGTGTTATTTCTAACAGAACCAAGATGCTATCCTCCAAAAAAAGGAAGCCAATCTGGTGGTCCTCTGCCATAAACAACCTCTACAACAGAAGAAAGAAACTGTTGCAAAAAAGAGTAGAATCCCATGACTGGAAGAACTCCCTGGTCAGCCTCAGTAAGAAGCTGAGATCCCTCATAAAATCCTCCAAAGCTAGTTATGAAAACAAAATTGCCACTGATTCTAAAGACAGCCACAAAGCATTCTATAGCTATGTCAAGAATCTCAATGGCAACACTCAGATCTGCTCTGAGTTACAGCACAATGGCACTAAATATACAGAACCAGTTGATATTGCCAACATCCTGGCAGATAGGTTCAGTGCTAACTTTACCCCCCCACCCCCTAAAAAGCCCATCTCTATACCAGAAGAATGCAAAGTTCCTGTAATCACGGCTGCACAGGTAAAAACCACACTCTCCAAAGCCAAGAACACAGCATCCATGGGACCTGACAACATCCCAGGCTGCGTTCTACATGAACTACAGAATGAACTGGCACCCCACCTAAGCACCATGTTCAATCATAGCCTGCCTCACCTCAGGCTTTGTGCCCACTGAATGGCACACAGCAATGGTTATCCCACTCCACAAAGGGGGAGCCACCACAGACCCCAGGAGCTACAGCCCCATTAGCCTAATGAGCCTAGTCTGCAAGGCCATGGAAGGTATCATCATGGAACTTATAAAAAAAGACATTGGTAATCTCCAAACTCTGGACCCCACCCAGTTCGGGTTTGTAAAAGGCAGATCATGTCTCCTAAACCTGATAGACTTCTTTGAAGCGGTCACCAAAGCCGTAGACGAGGATAAGGTGGTTCACACAGCCTATCTAGATCTCATCAAGGCTTTTGACACCATCCCTCACTCTGGAATTATAGATAAACTCACTAAACTAGGTATAAATCCCTAAGCCACAAGATGGGTTGCCAACTGGCTCACTGACAGAACCCACACTGTGAAAGTAGCAGACTCCAAATCCTACTTCAGACCAGTGACAAGTGGAGTACCACAGGGTTCAGTCCTGGGTCCTCTCCTGTTTGGTATCTACTTTTCTGTAGTACAGGCTAACACAGAAGGTCTTTGGCTAACGAAGTTTGCAGATAACTGCAAACAAGGAGCCATAATTGAAACTCCTAACCATGTGGACATCCTACAAACCGGCCTCACTGAGACAGATGCCTGGTGTCAAAGCCATGGCCTCAAGCTCAATGCCAAAAAGTGCATTGTCATCCCCTTTGGTAAAAAATCTGTACCCATGAGCTACCACATAGGTGGTAGTCTACTTAACACCGAAAGTGTGATAAGAGACCTTGGGACACAGGTGGACAGTAGTCTCTCCTTTGATAATCACATCACCACAGTAGTCAGGAAATCCTTCTACATGGCACACCTCATCACAAAAGGTTTCTCATCCAGGAAAAAAGAGGTCGTTGTTCCCTTCTACTCGTCACTCATTAGACCCATTATAGAATACAACACCCCTTTTGGTATGTACCTCATAAGACATCTACAACTGGAAAGGCCACAGAAATACCTCACAAAGAGGATTACTGGCCTCAAACAGATGCCCTATGCAGACCATCTCAAAAAACTCCAGCTTTACTCCGTCGCATATCGCCTAGTCAGAGACAATCTCTGCCTAACATACAAAGCTATGTCAAACCCAGAGCTGTTGGACATGCTCCACTTAAAGAAATCCCAATCCCTCTGAGCTACACGCTCTAGGGACCTAAACCTTGTCACCACAATAAACAGAATATGCTGAAGGGATAGATTCCTGTCCCAGAGACTTCCCATACTCTGGAACAAACTACCTTTCTATATCATACAAAGCTCCTCATTAGCACTCTTCAAGAAAAATCTTGATGATTTGGATGGGAAATAGGAAATTCACCCCAAGGATCACCTCTGTGGCTCTGCTCGACAGGCACACAGGAACATCATTTTCTTGGGTGGCGAAAGCCAGGGTGCCTTTTTGGCTAGGCTTGTATAGGCCCTAGGGCCGATAGCCTAGTACCTACCTATGAACCCTATGAACTTTGGTATAGGAGATTGCTTCCAGTAGTTTAGAGGAAAAATAAATCAAATGCACTCAGAAGTGTGAAATACTGAAGGAATACATAAAGTCAATTAAAATGCTGTAAAATGTTTTCTCTCTCTATTCAGATGAAATGATAAAACTACAAAAATCAGAGACTGAAATGGAAAAAAAATGGCTGGTTAAGCATAAGCCTTCTCAAAAAGACCAGTTTTTTAAAAAAAAGTGGAGTTAGAAGACAGAGCTTGCAGAGAAAACCTGAGATTTTCTGCTACCCCAGGAAAACTGGCAAGAAAGAACAAACTGTATTAATTTTATGAAAGTACAAATAAACAACTGGACTGGTGTTCCACAGGAGGATTTGTTAACTGAGATGGCACATCATGTGCATGCTGCAAATCTGGCTATGTGAAAGCAGATGAGATCTATATTAGTAAGGATGCAATCATATCAGGAGAAAGAGTTGTTCTTCACAAAATTGTGGCAGAAGGGCAGAGTATTAAAAATTGGTAATGGCAGAAGGTTTGGGGAAAAAGAAACATGTTAATCCTAGCAATCAGGGAATATAGAGTGGGAGGTATGGGATTCAAGCTGCTGCATCCAGCTTTCTTCAGAATATTTTATTCTTGGAGTATCAAAAACATTTTTGGATACAGAACAGGCAAAAATTATATAAAAAATTGTAGTCAGCAATCAGAAAGGGACTCTGCTACTCATTCTTCTGACAATAACAAAGCCCATAGACAGAGAGAGGGAGACTTTGCCAGCGAAACATTTCCATTGTCCTTGGAAAATGCTTGGGTGACAGAAAAAAGGCACTGGAATTGACTAGAAGAATAAGAAGTACCTTGAAGTTGAACCAAAAACTGTTACTGGGAGACAGAGAAGATCAGGAAGAAAATCAGCAAGACTGTAAAATTAGTGAGTAAATTGCATCACTCCCTTTAGATATATGACTTTGAAAGAAGAAGTGACTGAGAATGACTGGAATCTTGTTGACTTTTATTAAGCTGCTGTGTGAACTGTAAAGCATTAATGTTTAGAAAGACATTGAAGAGACTAAAGAAGTAATTGTAAGTAAAACAGTTGTCATTCTTACTACCATTTGCATAAAAATTAGTTATGTAAATTGAATGTTAAATTGTAAAGCAAGTTTGTATTGTGTGCAGTCAGGGGCATTTTAAATGAAATGTGGGGAGTGTCTTAGTAGTGATTGCTATATATGTTAAAGATACTAAAACAAGAAAGTACTTTTTCTTACTTGTTTAGTATCCAAGCTTTACACTGTAACAAGGTAAGAAAGGCTGGATAGAAGCAAGTTAATTATAATATAATGTTGTGATCTTGGTCTGCTGGATTGGGGATGTAAAATTATACTGATTACATTATTTGCAGAGTTAAGATAATAATTTCCAGTCTTTCTAGTGGTGGATATCTAGATTAATGTCTTTGGTTGAGTTTGTAGATAAGATTTTAAGCAAGTAGGCTTGAAAAAATAAGATAAAATTATGAAAAGCATGGAAATTGCAGTTGTTTTTTATGTATCTGTAAAGGCATTGATATGTTTTCCAATAGCAAAGGCGGTCATTTTCTACAGTGCAAGTAGTTAAACATGAGAGGGCTGAACAGTGTATTCTGGTTGAAATTTACAAAGATTTTTATATGTATCTGTAAAAGGAATAGTTGTTTTTGTTTTCATTACCAATGTGGAGACAAAAAGAAATCTGCAAATACTTAACCCTGAGGAATCTAAACACTCTCAGCTGAGTGAATAGTACAAGGCATTGTGTAATTAATATTTAAAGGCACACTGGAAACCAGTTCAATGTAAAAGAAATGCAGTCTGAAACTGTTGGAAGTGAATAAATTATGCAAGTAGTTGCCTCCTAAGCAACATTAGTACTTTAATGCTCTTAATATAACACTGCAAAGTTTAGTTTATTTATATAAAAGTAGACAGTGCAATCAAAATCCAATCCAGTTGTAAGTGACCTACTGAATATTGTAAAAGAGATAAACAAACTGAAGATGGCATCATTAGAACAGGAAAGGAGTAAACTACATAGAAATAACTAGAATCTGTGAGAGCAATACATGCAGAATAATTTTGGAGTGAATGATTATTGTTAAAAAGAAAACACATGTATAATGCATGGAAATTAAAAATGTTTGCTATGATTTGCTTTCTTTTTTATTATTTTATGTTTACTTATGTTACTGTCTGCAATGTAAGAATGTAATAAAGGTGTTTAAAAAAAGCTATAGTCCATGACAATCATACAGTGGCAGTCAATGTCACACAGATTAAACATAATGCAGGCACTTGTTCTGTCAGGCTATACTACACTATGCATAGTCTGGTTAACCTGTGTATCAGACATCACCTTAATATAACACAGATGGGAGAATGTTACCTCTCAACTGTAAAGATTTTTGCATAGTGTCCAGATTTTTGCCTCGTATTTTTTGGTCCACTTTTCATAAAATTGTAGTTTTCTGACAAATTAGTGACAAATCATTAAAGACTGACATTAGAAAATAAGGGTCTATATTAGAACATCGAAGTTTCACAACTTCTAATGTTCTAATATCGACCCCTATTCAGCAAACGCTGAAAATAGCGAAGCTGCAGAACACCGAATTTCTTCCTAGGGAAGGAATTCGGTTGGCTGTTCCTGTGGCTTTGCTATTTTTAGCACTGTGGTGGAAAGTTATAGGTCGGGATCAGGTAACTGTGCAATTGTGTGGATGTGAGAGTTAGGGTGCAGGGTAGGTGAGTTGGGGTTAGGGCACAGGTCAGGTAAGTGTGCAATTGTGTGGATATGAGGGTTAGGGCAGGGTAGGTGAGTTAGGGTTAGGGCGCGGGTGCGATGAGTGTGCGATAGTGATGGACCTTAGGGTTAGGGTTTGGGTTAAGGTAAGTGGATAGCTAGTGTTGTATGTACAGTTTAGTGTAGGGTTAGATGTAGGATTTTAGGTGTATGTGTGTGGATTGCTGTTATATTTAGTGTGCTTGTGTTGTGTGTATGTGTGTCGGAACAGCAAATTTTTTCCCTGGGAAAAAATTTGCTGTTCTGCATGTTCGAGATTGTCAGTGTTCGCTGAATAGGGGTCGATATCAGAACATTTGACATTTTAAAAAGTCGATGTTCTAATATAGACCCAGAAAATAATGACTAACATTTGAGTTTCAGAGTTCATACCCTTCAGAAAAGTCATGTTAATGCACAACCTGTTATTCTATCAACTTTCTAAGTTTATAAGAGCAATACTTAAAAATTGTTCCTATTTTTGGCCCTTTGGCCCACTTTTAATTATGGCTTTGTCCAGATTTCTTCCTCTAAGAGGTTACGAGGTATGGATATATGATCACAATCATCATAATCATTTGCAGAGGGGACAGGATAATAGCAGTCTGCAACATATACTGTCTGGAATTGGAGAATAGATCACAGGAACCACAAGCAGGGGAAGGTATTCACCAGATGCAGCAGATGTGTTGGGGATGGGATGCCATTGTGTGACATTGACCTGATATCATTCATTGGTGAGAGGGGGCAGGGCCTGACACATCCTGTGGCAAGGATGGTATGCTATTTTGTGACCTGGGATTGATTGAAGCTCACTGTCAAAGTGTCCCAGGCCTCAGTGCAGAAAAATGCTGCTACCAACAAGGGGTAGCATCCTTCTGACAGCTCCTTATATAGCTGTTTGGCATGTCCCCTACAAAGGTCCACATACAAATCTACTGCATCTACGTACTCTATCCCAGCCCCAGACAACATTGCCAATGTGGGCAGTCATGATGACCCTGATAATTCAAAGCAAGAAGGTGCTTATTGTGGTGGTATGTACCAATACAGACATCACAAGACTGATCACTGCAGTTAGCAGACAGCATTAAGGTTCCAAACTGTTAATGAGCTGCTTCCTGTAACCACAGGTACAGGGTATGACTCCTTCCATCTTGATTTACCTGCTGAGTGATTCTGACCAAATTACTTAAACAGACAATGTTCTTGGGTCACCCCCTGAAATGGGAGACTTGTATTTAATGAGCTTACCCAGTAAAGAAATGTTTAAAAAAAATCTAGATGTTGATGCTCCACGTGCTCAAGAACCTCATGGGTTTGATAGTAGCAGCAGCATCATGAATGCCATAAAGCACACCTTTTAGATCTAATGTGGACTGTGTGGCAGCAGGCTGTGCCTGGATGGCATTCCTACATATTTGCATGCTGCATGCATATCAGTTGGCAGCCGTGAGGTGTGATGCCATTAAGGACCCATGCATTGCTGGTCTGTGGTGGTGTTATCCACAGATATAGCAGTGTGCTCCTCTGCAGTTGTTGCAG
This sequence comes from Protopterus annectens, assembly GCF_019279795.1. NCBI lineage: Eukaryota > Metazoa > Chordata > Ceratodontiformes > Protopteridae > Protopterus > Protopterus annectens. The sequence continues at coordinate 404,393,628 of NC_056743.1, read as the reverse complement.
CAGACACAGGGGGAGGGTGTATTTGTGTGTCTGGCCTTTCAGGAGGTCCTTCCCCCTCAGGGTGGTGTGCACTCAACAAGTAAAGTCATTGGGTGCTCAGTATGTTTAGCTATACATACACCTACTATGGTAGGTGCATCTCCACCCAGTAGTCATACAATGTTACTGTGCCTCTGAATGTGACATATTTGTATGTCTAGTAGAAGCATTGTCAGATTCACCAGAGGTGCTGATTTCAGGCCCCGTTGTCTGGCCTCAGCATACTTCCTATCATCCCTGTCCACTGTGGATGCATAACATGCAGAACACTATAGTGAACATAATGACATATGCTACAAAGATGTCAATGATGCATATAGAGCATGGATGTTACTCCAACAAATTACATTTTTTAACCTTACTTTTGATGAGGACAAGACCTTGTTTGAGGCCTGGTGTGCCTATGAAAACATATGTGCATCATGCCAGCTATTTTAAACTATGTAATAACAGCTTATGGAGTCAACTGCTATATACTATTAACTTTCTCACCACTGAGACATAGGTGGGCTGGGCTATCCCAGCATGGACATCAACAGCATGGCAGTAATAAATTGTGGCATATCTCCTCCTTCCAGGGTCACAATGAACTCCTCCATGTCCATTAGTCTTGTGGATTCTTGTGACCCACCTCATGTTGTAAATCTCTCAGTCACAATCCCACATGCTTTCTGCTTGATGTAAATGATTATATCGGTCAGACGATCTTGCAAAAGGCCCAAAGTGAAGCTGTGCCTACCCATAGTATTGATGTCCTGCAGCACTGACTGCCACACCTGCACCCTTAATGTTGGTCTGGACCCCCTCAACCCACCAGCCAAAGTCCATGCTGCATGAGTACATGTAGCAGATTGCTGATTTCAGCACTGCTGAAATTTCCCAGCCTCTGTTGGTCTCATTCTATGGATATGCTGATTCCTGTTTAGACACACAGAATAATGGAATACATATCATTATTATTTGCTACAGAAATGAGTACAGTTACTAGGAATTTAGCTGTTCTACAGAGGCAAATATCTGCAGTATGCAGACCTTAAGCGATCTGCTACATTATGACATACTGCTTCCTGACACAGGTTAACCTGGCACATGATCTGCTGACATGGCATTGTAACATTGCAGTGTCCACTCAGTGTGTTTAGGCAGAAATGTTGCCCTTGTGTAACATCCACATGGTATTATAACTCCCCAACAAAGCTGCACCTCCAAAGCAATGCCCTATGGCAACTGTAGGCAATAAAAATACTTCTGCAACCAGCACAGGCTCAATAGACCATTGTTAAACTGTACAAAGACAAATAGAAAGCATGTCTACTGATGTATCATGACCTTCTCACTGTAACTTAAATGCAGAAAAAATTATGTAACTATGGCAGGCCCAGCTGCTGAATACACCTAAGGAAAAATGCTTACTGTACTAGCAAGGCTCTGATGTCTGTTAACAGTTGTAAGGTTGGGAAATATACACTGTACCAGCCAAAATAAATGTACCTAAGTGTTACAAAAGCTTTTTGAACTGCCTGCTGACTATAGCACATTTTCTCACAAGTTTGCAACTGAAATGGCACCTAAGCAACAACCTTAGTGATTTTGTACTCCTTTATGAATTACACATTCAGACGAGGAATTGTGGCATAAATGGCCCTGAATCACATAATTGTATTTTTGTGCATCAGAGTTCTAAGCAGCAGCTTATGCAGACACTGTGATGTAGTCATGTGTCATATCACCAATTTATTGTGTGAAAAGTGATTCATGAATGTACATACTTCCTACATACCTACCATTTTGATTTAGTTATAGGAGTTGTTATCTGATGAAGATGGTTGCTAGCACTAGGTGAAGAGTTCCTGCATGGTGTGTGAAGGAAACAGTGATTTATCTGTACTTCCTATACAGGGACTTCATACAGTGTTTCTTGAGTCTGCAAGATGGACTTTTCTGAAAGGTGGATGACTCGTGCAGTTTGGGCTACCAACTGTCTCAATCCACAAAAATTCCACAGTTTACAGAACAGTGCAGACATAGATATGATGACCTGAGAAGCTGCAAGAGTGAGAAACAGAGAACAGAAGTGTAAAGACAACCTCCAAAGATGTATAGCAAATGCTTGTTTTGTTGTTTTCTTTATTGAAACAAGTCTTCCTGTTATTTGCATAAGAGTCATTTCAGGTAGTTACATTCTGAAAATGTTTATCCTTCTGCTCAGGAGGAGTGTCACCTTAATGTGGCAGGATACTTCAAGAAGCTGTAAAGACTATCAGGATGGCAGGGTGCGTAAGACTGACATTTGATTGAGATGTGACATATATACTGCAATTGTGTCACTAATAGCAAATTTCCCATGGCCATTCCACTATACAAGTCCACCTAATGAAGAACAGGAAAAGGTCCAGGCACCTTCACTGCAGTGTGGACCTCCTTCTCTTCCTGGCTGTTAGCACAGAGCATTAAAGCTGTGTTTTGCTAATGAGCTACTGTCTTTAACAAGAGTACAGGGTTTGAATCTTTCCACCGTCATTTGCTAACTGTGAGACCTTGAGCAAATCACTTAATGAGACAGTGCTTTGGGTCAAAATAGGATTTGGGCTAGGGTCCTTAATGGTCCCCTGGACTGCATGCCTACTAACTACCTATGAACCTAAGAGCCTTCAGCTGTTGTAGTGTGTGCTGAGTCCACTGCTGGAGACAGAGTTGCCTTGCCAAGGTGGGGTATAGCCCCATCTCCAGTGGACAGCCCTGTTCACTCTCTTGTGGCCCAGCTGCAGCTGAGGCAGCTGATTGAGATAGTGTTGGAGTGTCAGGATGGGGACTGACTTGGCCATATTGAATCCCTCCTAAAGTGAATTCCATATTTTCTGCAGCACCAAACCCTGACCATTGTGGCAGTGGAAGGTCAACAGGCTTTTGCCATTGGCTACTTGGAGGCACTGGCTGGTGATGTTTGTCTGTAGGCTACTCTCTGGCCTGCTTTGATTGCCCACTGCAGCTAGTATCCCACCATGTCCCCTGCCAGGTGTAACCTTCCCTTTCCTACTACTTCAAGCCCTATAACTAGTGTGTAGTCCAACCCTCCCCATCGCCCTTTGTCCACCCTCTGTATGTATGCATCCATCCTTTGTTACTTCAGCTATATTTCTGAACAGTTACCCCTGTTTGTCCATTCATTTTCACGTTTGTGGTTTTTTTTTTTTTTGCTACCTTTGCAAGCACCCTCTCTCCATACACAGCTTTCTTTAGCATATCTTACCACCTTATACCTTATTTCTTTATATGAAAGAAGGGACTCTGTCACAAAAATATCTGTACACTGCCTTTCATAGCCGTCTTAGGCATAGGCCAACTAGGCGTCCGCCTAGAGCACCGCTCTAGCAGAGGCACTTTTCCAGTATTTATCTGGTGTAGGTAGACCAGGATGGGGGCACCGGGTGGTATGGGGGGGGTGCTGTAGAGCCCTTTTGCCTAGGGCACCAGTTGACTGAAGGCCACTCCTGCTTGCCGTTCTCTCCCCTACCTTCTACTCTTCTATGAGTTCTTGCTTTGCTTTTCCTTCTGCTTACTCTCATTTCCCCTCTCCTACTATACTATGCAGCCCTTTCCACTCCATTTTGCTGCTGATGCCTGTGGCCGGGTCTATATCATATTATCAAAAACGCACAATCTCGAACGGCCAAAACATCAAAAGTACCATTCAGCGAAACTGTTCTTGTGGAGGGCTGCACCCCCCCCCCACCGCTAATTATATATACCAACTTCGAGATCGCACTACATTGAGGAAAGGGCAAATTTACCGATCCTCACTGTACCACGATCCCACAAGAATAGTTTCGATGTACGGCACTTTTGATGTTTTGGCTATTCAAGATTGTAAGTTTTTGATAATGTGATAGGAACCCCCTGTGGCCATATGATTGCCACAGCTCCATGTGCTTTGCTGGCATGCTATCAGACCTGTGTGCCTTACACATTAGTAATGCAAGACCTCTGGCAGCAAGCATGGTACTGACGAATAAATATTCTTCCTTTCAACAGGAAGATTGCATTACTTTGCTGAATAACATGACAGCTGCACACTTTTATGCAGTTAAAGATGCTCACTGCTTCTAAGATGAGCAACAAAGCTTTCAGTGAAGCACTGCTCAACTACCCTGCCATTAACTGGGAAAACTACTCGGGTACCAACACCTTTTCCCAACAGTTCTTGGAATTCATAAATTCCAACGCCCTGGATCAACTAATCCATTGTCCCACCAGGGGCTCCAATATCCTAGACCTGGTCATTACCAACATGGGAGATAGATGCTCCACACCAGTGGTCACCCCCTCATTGGTCAGGTCTGACCATAAGCAAATCACCCTTGACATCCACATCCAACCCCCACCCCCAAGTAAGTAAACCTTAAAAAAATTACCCAAAGCCAACTTCACGCTACTCAAGTCAGAAGTGACAAACTTCATGACACCCATGCAGATGGGAGCTGAAAGTTCAACTGCTGAATCCTACACTAAGGCACTGTACAAGCACATCCACTTGTACATGAATCGTGCCATCCCAAATAGAATCAAGACGCTCTCCTCCAAAAAAGGAAGCCAATCTAGTGGTCCCCTGCCATAAACAAGCTATACAACAGAAGAAAGAAACTGTTGCAGAAAAGAGGAAAATCCCAGGAAGCAATAAACTCCCTTACCAGCCTCAGTAAGAAGTTGAGATCCCTCATAAAATCCTCCAAAGCTAGTTACAAAAATAAAATTGCCAAAGATTCCAAAGACAACCACAAGGCATTCTATTGTTATGTCAAGAATCTAAATGGCAATGCTCAGATCTGCTCTGAGCTACAACAGAATGGCATTAAATATACTGATCCCAAGGATATTGCCAAAATCCTGGCAGACTGATTTAGTGCCAACTTCACCCCCTAAAGGGCCCATCTCAATATCAAAAGATAGCCAAATTCCAGTAATCATGGCCACACAGGTAGAAACCACACTTTCCAAAGCTAAGAATACAGCATCCATGGGACCAGATGACATCCCAGGCTGTGTACTACATGAACTGCAAAATGAACTGGCACCTCACCTAAGTGTCATGTTTAATCATAGCCTCACCTCAGGCTTCGTGCCCACCGAGAGGCGAACAGCTACAGTTATCCCACTCCACAAGGGGGGATCCACCTTGGATCCCGGGAACTACCATCCCATCAGTCTGACGAGCCTGATCTGCAAGGGCATGGAACACATTATCATGAAACTTATAAACAAAGACATTGGCAACCTTCAAACACTGGACCCCATCCAGTTTGGGTTTTGTCTCCTGAACCTGATTGACTTCTTCGAATCAGTCTCCAGAGCTGTGGACAAGGGTAAGGGGGTCCACACAGCCTATTTGGACCTCACCAAGGCCTTTGACACCATCCCTCACTCTGGAATCATAGATAAACTTACTAAGTGGGCATAAATCTCTGTGTCACTCAATGGGCTGCCAACTGGCTTACTGACAGAACCCGGACTGTAAAAGTAGCCAACTCCAAATCCAGCTCCAGACAAGTGACAAGTGACAAGTGGAGTACGTCAGGGTTCAGTCCTGGGACCGCTCTTGTTTGGCATCTACTTCTCTGAAGTACAGGCCAACACTGAGGGACTCTGGCTAACAAAGTTTGCAGATGACTGCAAACTGGGAGCCATTATTGAATCCCCAAATGATGTGGATATTCTACAAAAGGGCCTTACAAGAAACAGATACTTGGGTGCCAGAGCCATGGGCTCAAGCTTAATGCCAAGAAGTATATAGTTATCCCCTTTGGGAAAAACCATGTACCCATGAATTACCACATAGGTGGCAGTACATTAAACACCAAAAGTGTGATGAGAGACTTAGGGACACAGGTGGACAGTGGTCGCACCTTCGATAACCATATTTCCATAACAGTCAGGAAATCCTTCTATGTGGCACACCTCATCACTAAGGGCTTTTCATCCAGAAAAAAGGAGGTCATTGTCCCACTGTACTCATCCCTCATTAGACCCATTATAGAGTACCGTTTGGTATGCACCTCATAAGACATCTGCAACAGCTGGAAAGGCCGCAGAAATACCTCACTAAAAGAATCACAGGCCTAAAGCAGATGCCCTATGCTGACCGTCTAAAAACACTCCAGCTATACTCTGGCATATCGTCTACTCAGAGGCAATCTCTGCTTAACATACAAGGCCATGTCAAACCCTGAGCTGTTGGATATGCTCCACTTAAAGAAATCCCAATCCCTCAGAGCCACACGCTCCAGGGATCTAAACCTTGTCATCACAATGAACAAAACATGCTGCAGGGGTAGGTTCCTGACCCAGAGATTCCCCATACTCTGGAATGGACTGCCCATACATGTCAAGCAGAGCGCCTCCTTGGCCCTCTTCAAAAGGAACCTTGATGATTAGATGGGAGATAGGAAATTCACCCTGGGGATCATGTCAGTCACCCTGCTAGACAGGGGTCCAGGGAAGTAAATATTGTGGGAAGAAATATCTAGGGAATTGTTATGGCCAGGCTTTGTATAGCCCTAGCGCCGATAGCCTAGTCCGACTGGATGCATGTCCATTTTCAGCGGAGGCCCGGGGAGAAAAGCTCCAAGGGTAAGCAGATACAGCATTACATAATACCAGCATTACATATTACAAACAGACTATTTACAGAGATTACATAAGTAAGCAAGTTAAACAAGTTCCACAGGTTACAGTTAATCCTGAGCACAAATCAGGATTAAATTAAATTACACAGTAAACTGGTTAACAGATTTTTACACATTCTAGAGAGAGTTAGCCAGGCTTGATACATTGACATAGCCAGTTAAGTGACAAATGTTGTTTGAGTCTAGTTTTAAATTGACCTAAGGTGGAAAGTAAGGTAATATCAGCTGGAAGAGAGTTCCAGGATCTACTTACAGAGTTTGCAAAGAGAGAATCACCGGCTGTGTTATTAATTTTGCTAGTCTGAATTAGTAGTTTGTTAGAGGATCGAAGCGGTCTAGGATTGTTATAGGGGGTGATAATATTTTTAAGTGCAGGAGTATTGTCCGGATTATAGAGGATTTTATAGGCCATAATCAGTTGGTTATACTGGATTAGGCTGGGTAGTTCAAGCCAAGCAAGCTGATTTAGATTGATGCAATGATGTGTCCTAAAAGGCAGCCCAGTGGCAAACCTGGCAATGTGGTTGTAGCAAATTGTGAGTTTGTTAAGGACAGTCTTGTTCAAATTCGAGAGTAGAGGGGATGCATACAGAAGGGTTGAAAGAAGGTGAGAGCGAGCTATGGCAATTTTAGCTGGAGGGGTTAGGAAGGCTTTTATTCTGTAAAGTGACCCTAGTTTTTTATTGATGGTTTTGATAGTTTGGTTAACATGTAGGTCAAATTTTAAATTATTGTCTATGATGACACCTAATATTTTTGTAGATGGGTCAGGGGAGATTATTGTGCCATCATTTGATTTTATGGTAAAGGTGAAAGCGGTAGACCTACGTATTGGTGAAAATAACAGCATTTTAGTTTTTTTGGGATTTAGGATCAGACGATGTTCAGAAAGCCAGTTTTCTATTGTATTAAAGGTGGTCTGAGTATCTGACCATAACTCTACTGGAGATGTGGCTGAGCAAATCAGAGTAGAGTCATCAGCATATTGGATACAGCTGACTTTTGGGATGACAGTATAAAGGTCGTTAATGAAGATGGAGAACAGCAAGGGCCCTAGTACAGAGCCTTGTGGTACTCCGAGGGTGTTAGGTAGAAGGTTAGAGAGTTTGTTCTGCCAGAGGACAGCCTGCTGTCGACCATTCAGGTAGGATTGAAACCATTGGAGGGCTCCAGTATCTAGACAGAATGTTTGCAGGGTGTGGATTAAAAGTTGGTGATCAACCATATCGAATGCCTTGGAAAGATCCAAAAAGAGGGCTGAGGATATATAATTATTGTTGAGATTATGGTTTATGGTGTTAGTAAAGGCAAGGAGGGCTGAAGTAGTGCTGTGATGAGGACGGAAGCCATGCTGAGTGTCTGCCATAAGGCAATTTTGGATTAGGTGGTGCATGAGTTGTCTATGAATACATTTTTCCATAATCTTTGCAAGTGGAGAGAGTATAGCTATTGGCCTATAATTGGAGAATTCAGTAGAGCTGCCTCCTTTGTGAAGTGGGATTACATAGGATATTTTCCAGATGGTGGGAATTTTAGCTTCTACTATGGTTTGATTGATCTGTATTGAGACGGGGTAAGCAATAGCATCAGCTGATTTTTGTAGGTACTCGGCAGGGAGTTGATCAGCAGAAAGTGTAGTGGGTTTTAATTTTTTGATCAAGGTACGGATAAGTGAAGTAGCGACTGGTTGGAAGCTGAACGCAAGTAGGTTTCTAGGGGTGCTACTTTTAGGACCAGAGGAGCTAGGAGGTAGTTGGCTAGCTAGGGCTTGAATTGTCTCAGTAAAGAATTGGTTTAAACTATCAGAAACATCTTCAGGGGTTTTATCAATAGTAGTAGCAGGGATTGGGGTTGAAGTTTGTCCAGGATGTAGTAGATTATTTAAACCTGCCCAAAACTTCTGAGGGTTATTTTGATTTACTGTCTGTAAATTACAGTAGTATTGTTTTTGTCTTGTAAAATTGATTTTTTGGTTTCGTTCCTGGATTGCCTGTATTTAATGTGATCTTGAGGGTCTTTAGAAGAACGCCATAAAGCCCATGCTTTGTTTCTAAGGGTAATTTTGAGTTTAGACTCTATAGAAAGCCATGGTGCAGTTTTTGCCTTGGTTCTCTTTGAACAAACAGGTGCATGCAAATCAAGGATCTCAAGGAATTTGTTGTTAAAGTATGCTACTGCTTCCTCTAAGGGGAGGTGTTTTAGAATAGACCAATTACATGAGTTTAGTTCTTGTTGGAATTTGTCAGAGTCGAAGTTTTTATTGTTTCTAACCTTTCTGAGTAAGGGTTGTTGGGAATTAATGGTTTTGTGCTTAATTACATATGTGAGAAGGTGATCGCTTAGGCCATTAAGGAGGGTACCAGAGGTGTACAGTTGGGGGTGACTGTTTATGAGTACCCAGTCAAGTATACTTTCTTTTTGGTTGGGTTTACCTATCCTGGTAGGGGTGGATATGATTTGTGTAAATGCATGCAGGTTAATATGGGTGGTTGGGGATTCTAAGGAACAGGTGCCCCAGTCTATGTTAAAGTCTCCAAGTAGTAGGGTTTCTTGAGGGTAGTGACATGATAGCCAGTGCAGGATATCTTCAAATGTAGATATATTGTTACCTGGGGGAATGTACATACAGATGATATTAATGCATTTATTTTTATTAAGTTGCAATTTGGTGGCAAGAATCTCTGAGTTATTAATCTGAGGAGGTTGTATTACATCTATGGTGACATTCAACTCAGATTTATAGAGTACGGCTACCCCACCCCCCTTCCTCGAAGCACGATCCAGCCTGTGTATGTTGTACCCAGGTGGTTACACTTCATTGTCTTTAGTGTTAGGTTTTAACCAGGTTTCAGATAAACAGAGAATCTCAGGGGAGTGGACATCCAGAAGTGCATGCAATTCATGTACCTTGCTATTAATGCTTCTAATATTGAGATGACAGACTAGGAGAGAGTTAGTTGGCCTATAAATTGTAGGTTTGTAGCTTAGATTGCAAGTAGAGGGGGTATGTGTATCTGAAGTGAGTGGGCCAGGGTTGGGGTGAATATCACCACCAAGTATTAGGTTGAGTCTATACTTGGTGATGAACTTCAGGAATTTGTTTATTAGTTTGTGGTAGTGTTTGGATCTAGAGCTAATGTGCCTGGGGTTGAGATGTTGATAAACTGAACAAGATGTTGGATAGGATCTGGTACTGTAAGTATGGTTGAAGGTGGAAGGATTTACAGCTGGGGTGATAGTATGGCCTTTTGAGACCTGAAATCCCGTGAGAAACTGGTTTTCATACAAGGTAAGGAGGTGTGGTGTGAACAAGAGGGGTGTGAACAAGAGGGGTAGTAAAGAGGAGTATATCATTGTATGTGATTCAGCTAGTGAGTGAAGGAACTGTTTTACCTGGTGATGCAACACCAGAAGATAGAGTGGTGAGGTAAAGGTACTGGAAGGGGGATGGGAGAATGCCAGATGAAAGCTAATAGGCGCTATTAAATGTAGGTAGTAGAATGGGGGTGGGTGGAATTATCCCAGATGAAAGCAGATAGGATCTAGAAAGTGGGGGAGTGGCTATAGTACTATAAATGTAGAGGTTTATAGTACTATATATGTATATATGCATGTGTGTGTGTGTGTGTTTGTGTGTGTGTGTGTGTGTGTGTGTGTGTGTGTGTGTGTGTGTGTGTGTATATGTACACACACACGCGCACACACACGCACACACGCATACACATCTAGGATCAGCATTTTACACACAGTACAATGGCACTTAGTGCTCTTACACTGTTCACTTGCACAATGATTCTATTTCCTTCCAAGGAATAAATTTGCTGGATTTTCTCCCAGTCATGACAACAGACCCATTTCAAGTTGGAATTAATTTATAAGGTGCCTAAAGTCAATGTGAGTACAAATAAATAAATAAATCATACTTTATTACATGTGAGCATAATTTTATTATATAATTAAGGAAAAGAAATCCTGATATATTTGTTAAAAAATATAAACATACAGAAATGATAAAGTATAGATTTATACGAACACTTCAAGGAGCATGCCATCAGCATTTATTTTAACTTACTACTAGACCTAATGTATCAAGTCAAGAGAAAGGACAGCATTAAGTACCTGAGCCACATCCATAATAATTCATAATTAGTTAGTTACTGGGCAGGTACTCCAACAGAATATTAGGGAGGTTTGCCCAAACTTGCAGTTGCTTCAATGGACTCTCTGGTTAAGTGACTTGCTCAAGGTCACACAGCAGACAAATGGAGGTTGAGAGACTCAAACCCTGCACCACAGAAAGTAGCTCGTTAACAGCTCATAGCCTTAATCCTCTGTGTTAACTGCCAGACTAGCATCCAACCACTGAGTGTGCTATGTGTTGGGGTATGGACAGTCCTAGTTCATTTAAAAAATCTAAATATATAGAAATGATATGGATACACATACGCGCGCACACACACACACACACACACACACATATGTATATATATATATATATATATATGTATATATATATATATATATATATATATATATATATATATATATATATAGTACTTTTGCGTTATCAGGGCAACAGTTGGAACGCGCTAGCCTGCAATGAGCACACAGCTGTTAGACCTCATAACTCCCTAGATTTTCGAAAAATGTCCATAATTTGGTCAGATATGTGTGGTGTGTTCCCATAAAATTTGGGCTTTTCTGGCAAATCTCTGGGGATTTATGTCACCAAATAATGACAGACGTTCGTGTTTCAGCCTTCCTCTTCATATCCTTCAAAAGTGGATGCTAATACAAAATCATTTATTCTAACAACGTTCTACGTTGACATGAGCAATAATTAAAATCTGTCCCCTTGTTACCTTGTTATTTTTTGGCATTGTCCAGATTTCTTAAGCTTACATGATGAGAGGTATGCATACGACAAGTCATATGACTGTTCAAGCTGCAACATATATAGTAAGTATTCCAGACATGCCAAAACTCAAGTGCACCAAAAAAAAAAAAAAAAATCAGGAACCATGAACCACGAAGGAAACCATTAGGTCAGTAATCCAAACCTTCGCTAACAGCTGTGCGATCATTGAGCTCTGCATTTTAGATGTGTTCTGTTATATGTAAATGGTTGCAGTAACTGGAAAACAACAGTATGGGTTCCTAAACATCATTTATCCTATTAATTGTTGAAAGAGGTTACTGTGCCCTGAGAATATATTACATCAGAGTGATTGGCATTGGTCGGGATGTGCGAAGCAATACTTCTCTGTTGCTTTCAATGTGGATATTCTTGTTTTGTTTGAAGGGGGATATAAGTAAGTAACATTTTCAAATAAGCACCGGGTACTATTGCTGTAATTTTATTTCTAGCTGTGAGACGTGAATCGCAGTCAAGTACTTTACCAGGCATGTTCCACAGCTGTGGGCACTGCAATTATCCTGTGTTTCATATTGCAAATTGTTTTTGTGGCAATAATGGAGGAAAAGAAACCTTTTCAGAGTTTTACACTTCAGCATATGTTGAAAAGTTGCCCAATACCTTTGCATTCTTGGTTCTGATCCAGGAAGCAGATAAAACTAATATGCATACTTGAAATCTGTAAGGAAAAGATAAATTCAAATAGTCTAATGAATACCAAAGTACCGAATATGTTAACTTTTGTAACATATGGTATAAACGGAAATACCTGTGCAAGTCATATGGTGACACTGAAATGGTCGCTATGGATCAGTGTTCTACCTAGTTAACAACTGAAATAACTAACGAAGCACTTCAAGGCTAACAGCTGTGCGATCATTGCGGGCTAGTGCATTCGAAATGTTGCCCCAATAATGGAAAAGTACTCTATATATATATATATATATATATATATATATATATAAAAAATAAAAAACCTCTAACGAAGGAAGGAAAAAGAACTAGAAAAACAAATTTCCGAGTTGAGCCCTTTTGTTCTTTGTTATTCAAACTTTATTAGAAATCTTTCTGTACTCAAATACGAGTGAGTGAAAATTCTAAAGTAAACAGCCTAAAACACAAGAGAGAAAGTTCCTCCCACAATGCTGATGTCATGAGCTATCTATTCCATTTGAGTAAACATTTTATGTTTAAATTACCATTCAGTAACTCATATTCATTATATTCATGTTCATTCGCTCATGCATATTTGAATAATGAAAGATTTCTGATGAAGTTCGAATAATAAAGAATGAAAGTGCTCAAATTGGAAATTTGATTTTCTAGTTCTCTTTCTTTCCTTCGTTAGAGTTTTTTTATTTTATATAGTGTTCAGTAGTACCTCTTGGAGAGTTTTAATGTGTGTATGTATATCTATGTTTATATCTATATATATATATATATATATATATATATATATATATATACACACGCACACATATACATATATTTTATATATGTATATATAAGTACACACCCATATATAGATATATATTACATATGCATGTACACATACACACAAATATAGATGTAACACATATTATATATATTATATATGTATACACACAAACACACACACACACACATATATATATATATATATATATATATATATATATATATATACATATATACATACACATATATATATATATATATATATATATATATATGCATATATACATATATATATATATATATATATATATGGGTCCCCTTCAGAAGGTCGAACTTTTAAAAGCTCGACTTTCATTTGGCCGAGACCATATGATCGAACTTTTAAAAGTTTGAACGGTCTGAATGAGGATCTCCATAGAGCGCGGAATGGGAAGATTTCCCTTTACCGCAATGTAGTGTTATCTCGGAGTTGGTATATTTAAGTAGCGGGGGGTGTGGGGGGTGCAGGGGGGCTTGCCCACCTGCTAGCGTTGTTTAGGTTTTTTTTTTTCACATTTTCAAACATTCAAATGTTCGATCATATGGTCTCGGCTATATGAAAGTCAAAAATTTGGGTGTTTGATTATGTGAAGTAGACCTATATATATATATATATATATATATATATATATATATATATATATATATATATACATACACACACACACATAGATATATAAAGATATATATATATATATATATATATATATATATATATATATATACTTATACATGGATATGCAACACACACACATATGTAGGGATAGGAAGAGTAATAGGGGGATGTTATACATAACATAAACCAAGCTGATGGCTGTTTTTATATGAGTACCACAGGAAGGCATACACTGCCATAACAGTCCTTACAAAATATGGCCACAGTAACGTATATAATACCCTTAAGTCATTACTACACTCTGGTATAAAGTGCTATACTGTATTAAAAAAAGAGAAATAGCATGATGAAAAATCTGACCAACTACCTAACCAGAACAACTGGGATGATGATAATGCATAAAAGCTGTGAGGTATTGCTTTGTTCTAGACAAGGGTGAGATTTACAGCATATTATCAGTTTACAAAGACTTAATTTACACATACTGCAGAATGTATGGATATGCAAGTCTTTTATAACTGGTATAGTCAGAAGTTGGGAAAGCAAGATATTACCTTGTATAAACTGAGTAATTGATACACCTCTGTTGGTGCGCCTCTGCAAATATCCCTTTTCCAGTGGAAGTAAATATATCCCTGTATGGCTTACTCATTTATATGCTAGCATATTCTGCATGCATCCAGAGCACAACATTCATATTTTATCAGTTCCATATGTCATGGAAATCCACTAGAGAAGGTACACTGAATTCAGAAGCACAGTTTATAGTCCCCTAACTGGGAGCTTCCCAGTATGTCTTGTGTGCAGTCTAGTAAGCAGCTAATTTTCTAAAAGAAACCCTTACTATTGCCCCACCATTCCCATAAGACAGTTCATCCTACTGTAGGTATAACCCTTACAACATCATTTATGTACCACTAACAATATGGAATAGGAATACTTCAACGGGAAACAGTCATCATTTTATATATAATTTGTTGAAACATCAATTTTTATTATTAAGGATAATGCATTTATTTAGACTGCTAGGTCTATCTACATTTTTGTTATTTAAGAAATATGTTATCCAAGCAACAAAAAGTGTAAGTGACCCTTCAGCTGCATTCAGAATTACACTGCATAAGAACATTAATCATTATGTTTCTGGCACTACAGGGTCTATTCAGAGACATATCAGCCTCTTTGACTTTGCCTGCAAAGCAGTGTTAACTTGCATAGAATGCAGACTAATGCATCTAATGACAGTGTCTCCTCTATTGGTGGGATGATGTTGCCATCATTTTTTGGGATATGGTAGGGTGAGATTGTAGTACAATGGTTGTGAATGGGACACAGATACAAGATGAGAGTATACCTGACATAAAGTTGTTATGCTAAGCAGCACATTAGTATTATGGGGACATTGGATACTCAGCTGCTATTGTTGTTGCCATAAATCCTCAGTTGGAACCCTATAAATTTCAAGCTTCTGTACACCCCTTCCTCCATAGTTGCACATCTGTGAATCATAGATATTCCAGCTGCTGCTGCCTATTATTTGTTTACACACTCTTTCTACTTGGACCCTTCCAAGGTACGCAGCAATCTACACGATAATTGTAGGCACTTTTGTGAATTGCATAAAGGTCTGGTATGTGGAGGTTACTACATTACCAGCCCTGCACAATGACATAACGTGTACTGCTTATAGCCTGTGTATGCAGGGGACAGGATATTCACCTTCACATCTACCTGCTTTACAGTCTTCAGAAATACAAGAAAACCTGACTGCCTTTTGTCAATAAAATTGGAGGCACAGTCAGTGCCCACAAAAGGCACTAAGGAGCATGAACTTAAAGTAAGAAACACATTGCTAGAGATAATACAGAGAAGCCATAATTTGTAACATGTTAAGAATGTAGTTAGTCATTTACTTCTATAAATGCTTTACATGAGCAATATTTTTCTGTGTGCTCCCCACCCTCCATCCTACCAGCCATCAAGCCTCCTCCTATCAGACTCAAGACTATTCATTTTTTAACGGTAGGAATAATTTCCTCTGATGCCCTAGGTGGGAGATGTCCAAAGGGGATGTCATCCAGGAAACTTCTGGCAGGGTAGTGCTTTCACCAACATCCCAGCTATGAAAGCACTTTTTTTCTGCATGTTTTGCATGTAAATGGTCCTAATCCCTCCCCTTGGATGGTGAAGTGGGCACCTACATCACCACAGGAACTACTAATGTCTGTGAAATAACTTGCAATGTGCTCCCCCACATGCAGCTGTAATGGACTGCTGTCACTGGCTTGGGTAGACTCACTCACATGCCTCTATGCATAGGCCCCTACCTATTGACTCCACCCCCCCCCCATCAGGGATCGTGTCCTGAAGAGACAGTGTAAAACCAGATGAGACTCCACCCTCTCCCCTTAGGATGGGCACGACCATTCTCCCCTGCCTTGCTCTCAAGCTGCTGAGCCACTAATTAAACCTGGGGTGCCTGGGTCGCTGTCAGGGTTTTATTCTTCTACATTACTGGAGTCACTGTAAACAAACACATTGTCACATGTTAAATGATTAAAACAAACATTGTGTGTGTGTTTGTGCATGTGTGCATGTGTATGCATGTATAAAATCTTTTGCTTCATAAATCATGACCCACATCATTGTGAATATGACATCCCATCGTACAGAAACTTAAGTTAAAATGCTTTTTCTAACATGAATGCGGACACTTTTTGAATCCACTGGTGTCAGTAAATTGCCTGTTGACAAATCATTTTTTTTAGGTTGTCATATTATCACTGGCTAGACCTTGAAGCTGAAAGCTTAAACTTGTCCTAAACATTGATTTGAATGCTAACATTGTTGGCCTTTTTGGTTCCTAGGGGATGGAAACCCTCTATTGGCAAAACTTAGTCCAACTAGTCTAGAACTAGCCAAGCCTAAACTCTCTATGGTAGTAACTCTTTCTCTAAAAATTTCAATATCAAATACCCTAAAAGAATCTGAAATATGGAAACCTTCACTTATCACTTAGTGGTCACTAACTGCCCTTTATATTTGTCATGGTCAGGTAAAAAGCTAAGGTATCATTCTGTCCTTATCCTGTACAGGAGAGCTGAACACATAAAATGGAGAAGGATCTAGTCTGAAAGAAGTGTTAATGTGAACCTTTACAAACTGTACATTTCACATTATTTTTTCTAGACAAGTTCTTACCCTCTTTGACTGCAGGGTGAGAGGTAGTAGGCAACCAAGACTCACTGGGAAGCTTTAAGCAGCTTTTCTACCCTAGGATGGAGAAAAGAGAAATCATCTGGAATCATTGAATACCACCAGTTAGAAAAATGCAACAAAGGCTGTTTAGAGATATGTAAGGACTGACACCGTAGTTAAACAGAAGAGTATGCTGTCCACTCAGTACTCCTTTGTAGAGAATCAGCACACTTGCAGAAAGTTGTAAACTCAAAGAAGGTTTCTCACTTAAATTTTTAATGGTAAACTGACTAGCCAACAGGATCTAGCTAATAAATTCTGCATAGAATGCTTACTAGCATCAGATAAAACATACCACAGGACAGTACACAGACTTGTGCTGACATTTATTACTTTTTCTTTGGTTTATTTGCCTTTGATTACCAACAAAGTCCAACTGGGCAAACCCTCTTTCCAGTAGAGGCCCAGGGAGGAAAGCTCCAAATTCCATACATTTTCACAGGCATGAGTTATTAGTGTTATCAGAATACTGCCTACTGTATATGCTTTGTTAGATATACACATGATTTAACCTCTGTGCAAAATGTACATAATTTATCTCTATGTACCACACTACCTCTTTGTATGTGTATGTCCTTTACTTTATATTGCCTGTGACACTACCTCTTTGTATGTGTATGTCCTTTACTTTATATTGCCTGTGACACTACCTCTTTGTATGTGTATGTCCTTTACTTTATATTGCCTGTGACACTACCTCTTTGTATGTGTATGTCCTTTACTTTATATTGCCTGTGACACTACCTCTTTGTATGTGTATGTCCTTTACTTTATATTGCCTGTGACACTACCTCTTTGTATGTGTATGTCCTTTACTTTATATTGCCTGTGACACTACCTCTTTGTATGTGTATGTCCTTTACTTTATATTGCCTGTGACACTACCTCTTTGTATGTGTATGTCCTTTACTTTATATTGCCTGTGACACTACCTCTTTGTATGTGTATGTCCTTTACTTTATATTGCCTGTGACACTACCTCTTTGTATGTGTATGTCCTTTACTTTATATTGCCTGTGACACTACCTCTTTGTATGTGTATGTCCTTTACTTTATATTGCCTGTGACACTACCTCTTTGTATGTGTATGTCCTTTACTTTATATTGCCTGTGACACTACCTCTTTGTATGTGTATGTCCTTTACTTTATATTGCCTGTGACACTACCTCTTTGTATGTGTATGTCCTTTACTTTATATTGCCTGTGACACTACCTCTTTGTATGTGTATGTCCTTTACTTTATATTGCCTGTGACACTACCTCTTTGTATGTGTATGTCCTTTACTTTATATTGCCTGTGACACTACCTCTTTGTATGTGTATGTCCTTTACTTTATATTGCCTGTGACACTACCTCTTTGTATGTGTATGTCCTTTACTTTATATTGCCTGTGACACTACCTCTTTGTATGTGTATGTCCTTTACTTTATATTGCCTGTGACACTACCTCTTTGTATGTGTATGTCCTTTACTTTATATTGCCTGTGACACTACCTCTTTGTATGTGTATGTCCTTTACTTTATATTGCCTGTGACACTACCTCTTTGTATGTGTATGTCCTTTACTTTATATTGCCTGTGACACTACCTCTTTGTATGTGTATGTCCTTTACTTTATATTGCCTGTGACACTACCTCTTTGTATGTGTATGTCCTTTACTTTATATTGCCTGTGACACTACCTCTTTGTATGTGTATGTCCTTTACTTTATATTGCCTGTGACACTACCTCTTTGTATGTGTATGTCCTTTACTTTATATTGCCTGTGACACTACCTCTTTGTATGTGTATGTCCTTTACTTTATATTGCCTGTGACACTACCTCTTTGTATGTGTATGTCCTTTACTTTATATTGCCTGTGACACTACCTCTTTGTATGTGTATGTCCTTTACTTTATATTGCCTGTGACACTACCTCTTTGTATGTGTATGTCCTTTACTTTATATTGCCTGTGACACTACCTCTTTGTATGTGTATGTCCTTTACTTTATATTGCCTGTGACACTACCTCTTTGTATGTGTATGTCCTTTACTTTATATTGCCTGTGACACTACCTCTTTGTATGTGTATGTCCTTTACTTTATATTGCCTGTGACACTACCTCTTTGTATGTGTATGTCCTTTACTTTATATTGCCTGTGACACTACCTCTTTGTATGTGTATGTCCTTTACTTTATATTGCCTGTGACACTACCTCTTTGTATGTGTATGTCCTTTACTTTATATTGCCTGTGACACTACCTCTTTGTATGTGTATGTCCTTTACTTTATATTGCCTGTGACACTACCTCTTTGTATGTGTATGTCCTTTACTTTATATTGCCTGTGATTTTCTAATGCCTGTCATGCTTAATGCTTATCTGTGATTATATTGCCTGTCATGTTTATCTGTGATTATGAATATGCCTTATTCTTTCTGTGTAATGCTTGTTTTTCAAGTCAAGACTGAAAAGGGTATTTTAACCATCCCACCAACCCATTTATGAAAAATAAATGTTACGATCTGAGGAAGGCTTATTTGCCGAAAGCGCTTATCGGAAGACTGAGGTCTGCTTATTTTATGTTATATTCTTTTTATTAAAGTTTTGATTTTATTATTAAGTTTTACTGCCGTGGTGGACATCAGGAGCTTTTAGTACAGTACTTATGGCAGTCATAATGTTTCTCCTATTCTAGAAATCATGCTACAGACTACTGGAGCAGAGATGGACAGAATGGGATAGCTGAGACTAGGATAGATTCCATAATACTTTCCCTATGGTTGGAAGAACTGAGAGTTGGAAGTCTGAAGAGGTAGAACTTTTATTTTCATAAGGTATTGGACCCAATGGCACAATAAAAGCTTATTGAAAACAAGCACAGCAAACTCAAAATTAGCATAATAAACTTTATTTCCACGCTTCCGTCTCAAGACTTCTTCAGAACACACCAGTGATACACACACACACACCTTTTTATACTATCAAACAATTAAGTAAAATTCTGTTATATAATTAACTAATTGAATGATGCAATTAAAATACAAAATACAAACCACAGAATACAAAACAGCACCCAATGCATTTGGTATAAAACCATTACATGTATGCCCACTAATAAAAAACTATTTACACACTTTTAACCTTCTATCCTTCAAAAATATTTTATGTTGATAGATTCATTTAGACCTTTTTTTTATCAGCTTCGAATGTAATCTGCCACAAAGTTTCCTTTAAATTTTCTATTAGTGGGCATACATGTAATGATTTTATACCAAATGCATTGGGTGCTGTTTTGTATTCTGTGGATTGTATTTTGTATTTTAATTGCATCATTCAGTCAGTTAAATATATAATAGAATTTTACTTAATTGTTTGATAGAATAAAAAGGTGTGTGTGTGTATCACTGAGGTGTGTTCTGAGGAAGTCTTGAGACGAAAGCGTGGAAATAAAGTTTATTACGCTAATTTCGAATTTACTGTGCTTGTTTCCACTAAGCCTTTATTGTGCCACCGGGTCCAATACCTTGTCTTTGTTCATTTTGAGTGGTATTGGATTGGATGTTTTGGTTTTATTTTCATAAGGCCTTTGCTACTGCAAGCTTCCAAATGGACAGTATAATATTTTATATAAGAGATACAGTGAAAATGTGGTGATGATGGTCTTTAAGGTAGTTCTAACAAATGAAAAGGAACCAGGGTTATAAGTGGTAATTTCCAGGAGGGTGTTCATACATCATTTGGTTAAGAGATCTTTAATTTTGCTTTTATTTATACAAAGAAAATAAAATGGTTAAAAGAATTTGAGAAGGGCAGGTGATTCTGTTAGAGCAGGTGTTAGGCGTATAAGGAAGTCTCTTGAAGGAGTAGAGTCAGAACAAGGCATATTAAAATGGCAAGAGAGGTAACTGTTTTTTATTTAATTAATAAGGAATGGCAAAGTAGAGTTGTTTTGTTATGATGCTCTGTAACAAAATGTACTTGCTTCCAGAATTGTTTTGAATTTAAGAGATTTTTTTTTTATCTGCTGGCTATGGTCATTTGTCATCTTACAGATTAACACATTTTATGGCAAAGTTACAAAGTGTTGTAAATCTGGCAAGATCCAAGGGTAACTGGGATTTCTTCTGTTGGGCAGAAGCTTCATGCCCGAGTTTAAACATAACTTTCAGATGTTAAGTTTGTCTATCTCGCCTTCGTTTCTTGCTTGTTGGGATCGGAGCCGATCCTCGGCTCCGACTCGGCCATCTTCTATAGCTCGAGAGCTGTTTACTGGCTCGAGGCTACCCCTTATCCCATGATGCCTAGTGCTAGCTACCCAGATCTTGTTTGCCGCTTCAGCTGCGAGGTTCGTTGTTACTGGCTCAGGCTCGTATAACTTTTATTGCACTACTTTTCTGTCAGATTAGGGTTTTTTTCTGATAGTTTATTGTTTTAAATATAGTCGCTAACTAGTTTGTTGTTGTTTAGTGTAATTGTAGTTTTCCCTTAGAACTCGTTTAAATTAGAGAGTTCTCCCCCTCCCCCCACCTGCCTCTATCCCTCTTGTAGGCAGTGTTTTAGTTTAAGTCTTTTCTTCTTTCTATTCTTAGGTAGCCGTTTAAGTTAGAGGCTTCCTAGTTTAAAAAAAAAAAAAAAAACTATCTTTAACAGTAGTATATTGTGTGTTTTTTTTTTTTTTTGTGGTTAGTGTCTGTTAGTTTTTGTTGTTAGGCCTTTTGGCCAAAAACAATTCAGTGTATGGTAGTATCTCTTAGTTGGATATGTCTAAAGAATCCAAGGTGTCTGGATTCAAGAAGTGTGACTCATGCTGTCAGAAAATGTCTCTGACAGATGGGCACACTTCTTGCGTCTATTGCTTAGGCGCAGTGCACCTGCAGGACTCTTGTTCGGTATGCCATGCATTCAGCCCAAGCGTTCTGCAGGAGCACAAAAATAAGCTTATTTAGAGGGGTATTCTTAAGCCCCAGGATTCACCGGCCAAGACTCAGCCGGTGAAATCTCCTAAACCGACCAAGTCGTCGGCTCCCAGCTCGGAGCCGTCATTGGCCCAAGCCTTACCTACTACTTCGGTTCTGGCTGGAACCGAGGAGACTGCCTCCCCATCGGCTCCACCAGTACCTTCGGAGCCGTCGCGGACCCACAAGAGGCCGAGGTCCCCTTCTCTAGAGTCTATACATTCGGCTCCTCTGTCTCCCCTGTTTCAGAGTGACTGCAGTCAAAGATCCTCCCACTCTTCTCGGTCCTCTAGGCTCTCAGATCATGACGTGGAGAGAGTGGTCAATAGGTTGTTGAAGTCGCAGGCACTGGCCAAAATGTTGTCCAGCCCCCCTCAACAGGTGTCGGCTCCACCCGCTTCCATCAATGTTCCTCCTCCGACTCCATTGAGCTTGGAGCCGGAGTTTGTTGGGGTTCAAATTGTGGAACCATCAGTACCGATAACGATTTTCCCTTCGGTTCCGTCGTCAGCTCCGATCCCCTCGATGGTGCCATCCATCGAGGGATCTGGGCACCGAGACTCCCTCGTCAGCTCCGAGGGGGCGAGTGGTGTCGGACCCTTGTCCAACCTCGTTCTCCCTCTCGGACCGTCAGCGCACGTGAGCTCGCCTCCTACATCAGCCTCGGAGCCATCTCCCTCGGTGCAGAGGAGGATTCTGGTTTCCTCAGAACCGGAGCCTTCTTTGCATCGTGGCAGGGATGCCTTCGATGTCATGAGGAGTGTACTGGCCTCTGAGTCAGCTCCACTTTCGACCCCACTAGCTCCGTCCCCTGTAGTGCCTGCGTCAACCTCTGCCCCTCCTCCAGACCGCAAGCGTGGGGAACCAGCGCTCCAGAGCACCCCATTGGGTGTTTCCTCTTCTTCAGAGGCCTCCCCTGATCATTCAGAGGAGCCCCCTCGGAAGAGGAAGTGCAGGAGGAAGAACATTGACTCCCCTGAGTCTGTCACTTCGGATACGGATTTGGATAAATTGGAAGGGTCCCAGAGATCCCCCTCTGAAGATGTTTCCTTTTCGGACATCCTAGAAATGCTTAAGCAGAGGGGGAACTGGACTGCCCTAGCCCCTACCGAGGATGAATCTGTATTCCTGGATGCGTTTGGTTCCCAACCTTCCACCTCCTGGGTGTCTCCGCCTTTCGATCCACTAATGTCAGTGGTGGCTTGAAGGGCTTGGTCAGCCCCGGATACAGTGGAACCAACCCCGAGGAGACCCGGCAAGTTTATCACTGCACCCACTGATAAACAGTTCTTTACTAAGGGTGTTCCCATAGATGCCATGGTGGTAGCAGAAGCCACTAAAAAGGAGTTAGCGGAAACTTCTTCCTCTGTCCATCCTCCTAACAAGGAGTCTAGGACCATGGATAGATACGGGAAGTGAATGTTTGCTTCAGCGACCTTTTCCATGAGGTCGCTGAATTACTTATGCCATTTTACCAGGCTTCAGAGGGATCTCCTGAAAGAGCTTGGAGATTCCCTCCAGGATCCATCAGCTGAAGGGGCTCAAGCTAAAGTGGCTTCTCAGCTGGCGACTCTTAATTCGGTAGTTAACTCCTCCATGAAGCTTATTTCCTATGCAGCCGATGGCACGAGTAGAGCTGCAGGTACAGGCGTGGCCCTCAGGAGACACACATGGATGCGGCTGTGTAATTTTGTGGAACCTTTTAGAGTGTCGTTCAGTAACACTCCCTTTGACGGTTCATTTCTTTTTGGACCACAGGTGAAAGACACTCTCACTAGGTGTGAACAGGAAGGCAAGACTCTCTCTGCCGTGGGAGTCTGTTTTTCCACTCCTTCCAGACCATATCCCAAAGGTCAGAAGAGTGGTAAAATGTGGTTTCAGAAATCCCAGGGAGCCTCGCCTGACACACGTAGTGATTTTTCCTCCAGGGGCAGAGGAGGAAGCAACAACAACAGATGCCGCCCTTGGAGCAGAGGGGGTCCGCAGAACCAGGGCAGCAGAAAATCCTTCTCTGACAAGCACTTCCAACATCCCTGAAGGGTTGCCCGGCTGTCCGCCTCTGGAGGCATTCGGGGGAAGACTTTCACTGTACCCAAAATCCTGGCAAAACCTAACGTGAGACAAATGGGTACACTCAATCATATCCCGGAGGTTACATAATTCCCTTCTTTCAACCCCCCTTACCGTCAAGCAAATCCCTTCCAGATGTTCCACCCAATCTGAGGGCCCAAGCAGTCATAGAAGTCTCAAGGCTGCTAGAAAAAAGAGTCATCCAGGAAGTCCTGGCAAACCAATTCGGATCCGGAACTTACTCAAGGTTCTTTTTGGTACCAAAAAAGACAGGGGACTGGAGACCAATATTGGATCTCAGCAGACTAAACAAGTCTGTTCAAAGAACAAGGTTTCGGATGGTCACGCTACAGTCCATTCAACCCTTTTTGGGTCAGGACAATTGGATGTGCTCAATAGATCTTCAGGATGCATACTATCACATCAAAATGGACAGGTGCTCCAGGAGATTCCTTCGCTTCTGGCTGGGGACCAGTCATTACCAGTTCAGAGCTCTGCCCTTTGGTCTCACCACAGCCCTCAGGGTGTTCACCAAATGCATGGCAGTAGTCACGGCTCACCTGAGGCATCAAGGATTCCAGGTGTTTCCATATCTAGACGACTGGCTCCTTACTGCTACTACCAGGCATCAACTCCTTCAAGCCAGGGACTATGCAATCACAATTTGTGCCCAGCTAGGCATTACTATAAATTTCGAAAACTCTGCCTTATTGCCCTGTCAATCTATTACCTATATAGGAGCAGATTTAGATACAAGAAGTATGTCCGCAAGGCTACCGCCAGACAGGGTGGCCACAATTCGGCAGCAAGTTTATATCCTCATGCAATGCAAAAGGGTGCAAGTCAGGTTGGTCCTTCAAACTCTGGGTTCTATGGCAGCGGCAATTCTTCTGATACCTCTGGCCCGTTTTCTCATGAGAATCCGTCATTGGCTTCTCTTCACACAGTGGTCCTTTCAACAGCTCCCCATGTCTCACATGATCTGGATTACAGAAACATGCAAAAGGCACCTTTCCTGGTGGATGGTCTCCCCACTAGTGTCTCAGGGCAGACAATTCATCCAGCCTCCTCCAGTTGCCACAGTGACCATGGATGCCTCACTGATAGGGTGGGGGGGTATTATCAGGGCAGGACAGTCCACGGCACTTGGCAGCCTCACGAGTACCATCTGCACATAAATGTCTTGGAGACGAGAGCCGTGCTCCTAGCTTTGCAAGCACTTCAGGACTCCCTCCCTTCCGGGACCATTGCAATTCAAATGGACAACATGTCAGTAGTGTGGTACATCAACAAGCTTGGCGGAACCAGGTCCTACCCCCTATGTCGAGAAGCACTCAGACTCTGGCAGTGGGCGATTTCCTCCCAACGATTTCTGATTGCGATGCACATCCCTGGGAAGTCCAATGTCATAACGGACAGACTCAGCAGAGCTATTGTCATGCCTCACGAGTGGTCTCTGAATCAGGTAGTTGCGGATCTGATCTTCCGCAAATGGGGACAGCCTTGCTGCGATCTGTTTGCCACCCCCTTCAACACCAAATGCAGCAACTACTTCTCCCTTTTACCGCTTCCCAGTCACCCTCCCAGAGACACTCTAGTCCACGATTGGCCTCAGGGACTACTTTATGCCTTCCCGCCATTCCCTCTTATACCCAAACTCATACAGAAAGCTATATCATTGGGTTGCAAAATGATCCTCATTGCCCCTTACTGGCCTCGACAGATATGGTTTCCGTTCCTGCACTGTTACCTCCTCGAGCAGCCCTGGACTCTGGATCCTATTCCAGACCTGCTGATTCATCAATCAGGAGAGCTGCATCGATCCCTCCAAACACTCCAGCTCACAGCTTGGTTGATCCAGTTTCAACCCTAGCCAGGCTTCCCAGCATTTCCCCAGACGTGCGTGAGATTATTGTCTCCTCTCACAAATCCGCTACTAGGAAGACTTATGCTAGCAAATGGAAATGTTTCTCTTGTTGGGCGGAGGCTAGGAACATAGATCCCTTTTCAGCCCCAGTTCACGAAATCTTGGAATTCCTAACAGAGCTTTTTCATTCTGGGTCCACTTCTGCCACAATCAGCGTTCAACTAGCGGCCATCTCTAACTTTCATGTTGGGTTTTCTTATCTAAACATTATTTCTCATAAGCTCTGTAAGGCCTTCCTCAGAGGGACGACTCTCTTTAGGCCCTCAGTGAGAGATCCCCCTCCTCCTTGGGACCTTAATTTGGTACTAACCTCCTTGATTATGAACCAGAAGCATCCTGCTCCATTAAGTTTCTATCTTGGAAAACTCTCTTCCTGGTAGCTATTACCTCAGCCAGACGTGTCTCGGAACTTCAGGCACTAAGTGTTCGTTCTCCGTACTTAGTTTTTCATAAGGACAGGGTTGCTTTGAGAAATAATCCCTCCTTCCTTCTGAAAATCTGCTCAGAATATAACCTAAACCAATCCATAGACCTTCCTGTGTTTTTCCTTAACCACACCAACAAGGCAGAATACAAATTACACTTTTTGGATGTTCATAGACAATTGCGTTTTTACCTGCATAGAACAAAGGATATAAGAAAGTCGGATCAACTTTTCCTTTCCTATGCTAGAGGCAAACAGGGTCTTCCAGTCTCCAAAGTGACCCTGTCCAGGTGGTTGTCTCACATTATTACCGTCATCTATCAACTAAGAAACAAAGAATTGTCTACCAAACTGAAAGGCCATTCTACTAGGGCTTTGGCCACCTCTGTAGCCTTCCAGTCTAGGTTGCCCATGGACTCTATCTGTGCCACTGCCATGTGGGCAAATCCTCATACCTTTATTTCTTATTACAAGTTAGACATGGTCTCCAGGAGTAGAGCTAACTTTGGTTCCACTGTTCTGAAGAGTCTGTTCCAATGAGCCACCCAGGATCGTAGGTGCTAGGGACACTGTCCCAACAAGCAAGAAACGAAGGCGAGATAAACAACTTAACATAAAGAAGTTATGTACCTACCATAATGTTCCATGTTAGTTTTCTTCATCTTGCCTTCTTTCTTGCATCCCCCCTCCATCCCCCTAGCCTATTGGACTGAGAGGAGTTTAAGTTTCACTGGCTGAGTGTTCTCTGGTTTGTTTCCTCTACTGACTTAGAGGTTATAACAGGTAGGGTTTAACCCTCTGTTTGGAGGGGTTTCATTCCATAGCTATGGCTGGGTTTAGCTATATCAAACAAGATCTGGGTAGCTAGTGCTAGGCATCATGGGATAAGGGGTAGCCTCAAGCCAGTAAACAGCTCTCCAGCTATAGAAGATGGCCGAGTTGGAGCTGAGGATCAGCTCCGATTCCAACAAGCAAGACAGAAGGTGAGATGAAGACAACTAACATGGAACGTTATGGTAGGTACATAACTTCTTTTTTTGGATTTAACGGAGGTGAAATTGTGCTTTTAGCAACAAGGCTATTAGTGGAAAGTATGTATTTCTGAAGGTTTAATAGAATGGATTTTAGATTGCTGGTGAGTGATTCTGGTTATGACAGTTTGGAGACCAGTCAGTTTAGTTTAGGTGGCTTTGAACCACTCTATTGAATCTATTTTTTATTTTTGTATAGAATGAGATTTTGTTAGTGGTTGCTTTTGAGAGGGGAAAATAAAGCTGAAGGAGATGGGGCAGTGGTGACTTGGGAGCTAGGGTATCTATAGAGAGGAGATGGACTGTGGATATTACTTACAGGTAAGCTCCAGTAGGGAGCATTTACCTGATCTACGATTTGGTCAGATGGGTTCATACTAGTGGTTGCAGACTTGTTGTCTGCTAAGATTTTATTAACTGGCCTAATTTTATACTTTTCTATTTTGCTGCAATATCCTGAGACTAAAAAACAGAACTGTAAAAGCAAAATGAGATATTAAACATGGTCAGAAAGAAACACTTTGATTTCAAAATGGAACACTGCCTGCAGCATGAAGATAGTGCCAAACTCCTGCTCTACCCCTTCTGTTTCTGTTCTCTCTTGTCTCTACCCAGTTATTCTACCCCACCATTACCTTCTATTCTAGTCTCTCTTCCAGAATTATGTTTAAATCTGTGACCTTAGCTACTTGTCTTCAGTACCAGAGTTCTCTACCTTACATCCCCTTCCATTTAATATGTTAATTGCTGACTTTGCTCACATTTCTTTGCATAAGTGTAACCCTGTGTTTACCTGCCAGTACTTCCAGCTTCACTGATTGTTTTTTCTATTCTGTACATCACGATCTCTGGTTTAGACCTTGCTATGCTCGGGCTCACTCTGCTCCCCTACCCTACCCCCAATTTCCACTTACCCCCACTACAACCACACTTACAGTTAAGCTCTAACCACATCCACAAACAAAATTATCCAGTTACAGACCACCTCACTTATTAGTCAGACTCTCTGAGTCTCCTCCCCTAAAACTATTACAACACACCATATCACAAACACTACTTAAGTTTCACTCCATTCACCTTAGCAGCCTAATATAATCACCATGTTACTTAGCCACACCATCTTACTTAGCTTACTTATACTTGTATACCATAGTACCTCCTATCATAATCTAAAAGTAACACACAACAACTCACCAAATTCTGACCCCCCCTAATCACTCACCCACTTTAACAAATATTTCTATATCCTCTCACTTCTTTAACTACTCCATTACAGAATTTTACAGTTTCAGATATGCCCACACTAATGTAACACCAAGCCTATTACACAAAATAACAAAACTGTTGCTTAAAATCATCCACCAACTCCAGCAAAAACCACTACAGCTTAAACTAAGCAGTGATATACATCCCAACCTAGGCCCCCAAACTCTAGTACAAGCTCCTCCCTCAACCATCAACCCCCTCACTCAAAACATGTCATATCTGACTAACAGTACTACCAACCTTCTACTCTTAAATATGAACCTTAGAAACTTACCAAATAAGATTCACAAATACCATGCCACCCTTGCCTTATACTCTCTGGAAATTGTTGTACTAACTGAAACATGGCTTAAACTACATATAAAAGACACCAAAATCATCCCAAAAGAGTATAACTTACTCAGAAGTGATAGATTACATAAGTGAGAAGGTGGAATAGCCATTAT
The DNA here is from genome assembly GCF_019279795.1 of Protopterus annectens. NCBI lineage: Eukaryota > Metazoa > Chordata > Ceratodontiformes > Protopteridae > Protopterus > Protopterus annectens. The sequence continues at coordinate 404,364,537 of NC_056743.1, read as the reverse complement.
ATATGAAACTCATTAAACATATTACTCCTTGACCATGTCCCACCAGACCCCTCCGACTCTGAATTATTAATTTCTCACTTAGAACTCAACCCCAATAAACGTTTAATAATTATTGCAGTGTACATTCCACCAAGTAATAATCAGTCCAAAACTGAAAACCTTCTTAGTTGGATAGCAATTTCCATTTAACCAAGAAACTATTATTATGGAAGATTTTAACCTGGACTGGAATACTTGCTTTTCCTAAAATCCAACTAACTTTATCAACTTATATGGGTATTCCCAGATGATATCTACCCCAACCAGAGTCAACAAAAAAATAACAAGCAAACTATCCTTGACTGAACCTTGACAAATAAGCGCAGCTTTTACCAACACACAGGCTGCCTTCCAGACAGTCTGAGTGACCACAAGCCCACCTACCTGGTTTGACACCAATCTAGCACTCCAAAAAAATATTTATAAACATATATGGAACAAAAGAGACTTCTGTCCCAACCTATTTAAAATCCTGCAACAATACTAGTCCCCTTTAAAACAGCTCCCACTAGACTCAGTACAACTTATTCAGTCAAACTTTCCTCAATAGTCTAAATAATCTTGCCTCCCTAAGAAAAACATGAGTTAAAGCAAAACAAATTCCATGGCTTTCCCAGTACACCAAGCAACTTCTTAACAGAAATGGAGCCTGGTCCTAATATAAGGAAACAATATCCCAATCCTCCCTGCTTACTTATAGATAACTAAGAAACCAGGCAAAAAAACAAAGTCAAAAAAGACAAAAAAAAAACTTACTAGACCTCACTACAACAAAAACACAAAAATAACCCTCAGAAATTTTGGGGAATTATAAAACCCAGGCCAAACTACTACCCCATCACCCACCAACCCTAACTCCTCTGACAGTATTACATCCTAATTTAACTCCCACTTTATAAACTCAATTCTGTCTATGGTAAAACTCAACAATAAATCACTCCTAACACTACCTTTGGACACCTTCCCAAACCTCAACACATTCACTATCAAAACAGTTCAAACCAATACCATAAGACTCTTCCTTAACAAATTAAAACCTACCACTCTTGCTACTGACCAGTTCCCCAGTGAATGTCTCAGATTAGCAGCTGACACAATTGCCTCATCTCCATTCTAATTAATCAGTCTGTCAAGAGCAATAAACACCTAAACTGTGGAAAATATCTCATATCATATCATATTGCACAAAGGCAGCCTATCAACAGAGTTATCTAACTACCGTTCCATAGCCATTCTACCCTCATTAACAAAATTCCTCGAAAAAATGCATTCATAAGCAACTCCTAGACTACCTATTAAGGAAAAACCTTATCTCAAACTCACAACATGGTTTCCGACCAAAGCATAGCATCACAACAGCCTTAATTTGCTTCACTGGTACCATCAACCAGCTTAAAAATAATGGCCTGTTAGTCTCATCCGTCTTCCTCAACATGTCAAAAGCCTGTGACACAGTACCACATCAAAAACTGGTAAATAAATTAGCTTCCATAAACCTCTCCCAAACAGCATTAGCCTGGTTCTACAGCTACTTAACTGACCGACAGCAAGCAGTTAAGTGGCAAAACACACTCTCTCCCCTTCTGCCTGTCTCAGTGGGTGTTCCTCAATGATCAATCCTCATTCCACTACATTTCTCTATATTCACCAATAAACTATCCACTGCTACTAATACGCTGACGACACCTTCCTTATATGCTCAGCTCCAACTCTTCCCAAACTCCTGGAAATAACGCAAAAAACATTCCTTGACATAGAAAAATACCTGCCTATTCATCAGCTATACTCAACCCAAACAAAACTAAACTGATGATCTTTACTAAAGGCAAATAGCAAGGTACTAAATCCCCCTTCAGTATCTTTTTGTCTAACAATAACAAGATAAAATCAGTAGAATACACAAAACCTCTTGGAGGTAACAATCAATAATTCACTAAAATTCAATAAACATTTGGCTTTAACCATTTAAAAGGTGCATATTAAACTTGGAACTCACTATAGAGCAAAACCTTTTCTCACCAATACCACCAGACAGACCATAGCCAGAACACATCTCCTCTCCACCCTACTATATGCTTCCCCCATCTTTGCTTATCTAAAAAAATTGACCTAAACAAACTTGAGGCCTGCTGTAACAAAATAGCTAGATTTTCCCGTAACCTTCCAAATAGAACTCATCACTCCACTGCACTACAAAAACTAAACTGGATTAAACTTCCCAACCTCCTTCATTTAAACCAACTAACCATCGCCCACTCTATCATCCACCAACCAGACAACTGCCCAGCTCTCAAAAACCTAGTACAGCAACACTTCAACAATAGAACTTTAAGATCCTCTGATAAATGATTACTAATAACCACAAAAGTCAATAACAGCTTTGGTGAATCCCTCTTCTTGTGCAAAATATCCAAGATCTGGAACTTGATTCCACAACAAATCATAAACACCACTAATACAAAAAAAATTCAAAACACTCCTCAAAAATGACCTAAACAACTGGCTATGCTCCTGCTCTTCCCCTGAATGAACACTCTGTTCACCCCTCTCCAGTCAACTCTTGTACCAATATCTAATATCTATGTCTTAATAGCTTCTACTCTTCTCTTCCTAAAGAAAGGCTGATTCATTAAGACACTGTCTATTATACTACTTTGATATAAGGGACAAAGCAATTATTTTAACTGTTCAAGCTTGCAATTTTGTTTAAGGCACAAAAATGATCTTCATAACTAAACTAACATGCAATTTTTTACTTTTATTGAATGAATGTCTTGTTAAGATATGAGTCACAGGACTATTTTTTAACCATCCTTAAACACATTCCCTGTTCTGTGTTGTTTTTAACCCAACTACCTTTATCTCTGATCTTTATATAAATGGTTGTACTATTTTTGTATTTTTAGAATGGTTGTTGATATTCATATTTTCTGTATAAATTGTTTTTTGCTATCTGTTCATTGTATAACTTGGAGATTTTCTCCCCAGGCCTCTGCTGAAAAAGGGCCTCCAGCCCAGTCAGCCACTCCTGGTAAACAAATGAAAAATAAATAAAATAAATAAATGTGTGTGTAAGATCAGGTATCATTTACATGTACAAAAATACAATATTCTCTTTGCATTAAGTCTAGAAATGCAGCCATATTAAAGCGGGCCTTTACATTGCACATACAATTTGACTGAATGCACTTTCATTCAGGGAAAATAGCCTTCAGTCAAGAATGCTGATAAGAACAGAATGTGCAGTACATTTGAGTAAAAACACATTTTGTTTGTATGATACAAGGCTTGGAAACCAAGGCTAAAGAGGCACATAGATTATTAGAAAATACTTCAGACATGGTTAGTTAAGTTAGTTCTTTTGGACTGATATGCAGAAAGTCATTGCAGTACACACACTCAGGTATGAGTACAAAAGCCAAGTCAAATATCCAGCATTCCAGAATATTAATTATACTATTCAGGAGGAAAGGAATATGAAGAATATAACTGCAGAGGCTACATATTATATCTATCAGCACTGTTATTGGAGACAGTATTTGGATATTGTTAACATCTACTTCCACTGTACATAATAAAGCATTCTAAACTGAACTAGAGTATTTGTGGACTTCATTCTCAAAGGTACAAGAAGATCTGGCCCATAAAGGAGAGACTGGTACCTGTTCAGCACACGTTTAGGTAATTAACAGATAAAGACGTTCACTCTAGGCTCATTCCAATTTCTTTTGGTTATTTTCAGTTCATATCAATATCTTACAGTCATATCAATTCTTTCAATGGGAGCCACCACTGATGGGGGGACAATATTTTCAGTTATAAAAGTCACAAACCCCATAGCAACCTTGAATTAGCAGTCAGACTATATGTATCCTACAGGGCAGCAGTACATCAGAAAATCTAAAGTAAAGTCTCTAAGACTGAGCAACAGTGTTTATTTGGAACACTACTTCAGAAAAATCTACAGTAAAGTCTCAAAGAACTTCAACAGAGCAGCAGTACTTCAGAAAATAAATGGAAAAATATCAAACAACTTCAGCAGTGTTCCTTCAGAACATTACTTCAAAAAAATCTACAGTAAAGTCTCAAAGAACTTCAGAATCTCCAAGATAACTGTGTAAAAGAAATTATCCAGTTAAAAGAAACATATCAAAAAACGTCACCATCTGCAAAGAAACACCAGACTTTCAAGTCTCCAGTGTGATGTCACATAGCGAAGAAAGAATGCAAAGTTAAGAAAAAAAAGCTGTAAAACGCCAGGCCACCTTCTTAAAGCAACTTCAGCTTTCATTATGTAAGTATTCATTTTTTTACAATACATTTTCTAACTAAGTCATACAGTAAATCTCAGAAAGGTTTAAATACATCAGTAAATGTAAATGGTATAAATATCTCAAACAGTACTTCTATGGTAAAGTCACCAGGAAATGTGAGGTTTAAAGTTAGAAACTGGATAAAGCAATATAAAAAATGGTATTCCAGAAGTGTCAGTTTAAATTTCAACATTATTAGTTAAGGAATGTTAAATCTTTCTAGACTCAAAAGGGTTAAATCACAGAAGCAGACTGCAACACTTTCTCAGGATTCACAGAATGAGTCAACTTCTGTCAGTATGGTTTCAGACTTAAATGACACAAGTTCTTGTTTACAATCTTCAGAAATCAGTGTAAATGCTACAGCACATGTAATTCAAAATACAGAGTTAAGTCGCAGTACTGCAGATACAGAAAAACACATGTAGTGCATGTAACATGCAGATTTCCAGACAAGACACAAAACCAACATTTATAATGTCTCAAGTTCATGTTATTTCAAATACAAATGTTCAGAATGTAATGAATTCTAGTTTACATGTAATTCAAAATACAGTTAAGTCACAGTATTACAGATATTACATCAATTCAAATCACACAAATCAGATATTACAGGTATTACATCAACACAGTGTACATAACATGCAGATTTACATACCAGACAAAGTAAACATTTGCAGTGTCGCAAGTGCATCATATTTCAAATACAGATGTTCAGAATATAATAAATTTTAGTTTATTGTTTTCAGAAGCCAGTGCAAATATTGCAATGAAGAGGGAGGGTAAGAGGGATGAGAGTGTAGATTTTGATTAGTTTCATCAGTTTGATAAAGTAAACACCAGCATAAATGATATACTGATTCAGGGCAAAATAAAGAATAAATGCATATCTTATCTCAAGTCAATGTTATTAATGGTGTTTCAGAACAAAATAAAGAAGACTTCCTATACTCTGGAACAAGCTACCCATCTATGTCAAGCAAAGTTCATCATTAGCACTCTTCAAGAAAAATCTTGATGAGTGGATGGGAAATAGGAAATACACGCCGGGGATCACATCTGTGTCTCTGCTGGACAGTGGCACAGGAAAATAACTTTCTTGGGTGGCGTAAGCTATGGAACCTTGCTGGCTAGGCTTACGTAGGCCCTTGGGCTAATCGCCTAGTACCTACCTATGAACCTATAAGAAACGCATACCATAGCACAAGTCAGTGTTGTTGCTCATTCTATAAAAAAGGAGGGTATGGTAGTCCAGCACCAAACCTGATATATTTATGTGTCATTGTTTAATGTTGAAAAAAATGACAATATTTTGTTGTTTACTGTAAAGAAATTAGGAAATAATGCACTGATTAAAGCAGTCACATCAATTTCAGTTACAAACAGACCTGCTACAGGACACAAGTGCAGTGGTCAAAATTAAAATTGCAAATTTATTTACAAGATAAAGAAAACATATACTTCACAGACCATATTAACAGATTTATGAAATAATTACAGAAGAAAATCCTATTTAGTAACTTCAGAGACAACTGTTGTTTCATATTTTAAAGTAACTACAAAAATAAGATACATGTGTGTATTCAGGTATCTTCAGGAGGAGTTGTAAGATAAGGTATTCTCTTGCCATAAGTCTAGAAATGAAGCCGTATTAAAGCAGGCCTTCACAGTGTGCATACAGCTTTAATGACTATACTTTCAGTCAGTGAAAATAATCTTCAGTCAAGACTACTGATAAGACCAGAATGTGCAGTGCATTTGACTACAAACACATTTTGTTTGTATTGTACAAGGCTTGGGAATCAAGGCTAAAGAGGCCTATAGATTATTAGAAATTATACAATGCCTCCTCTAAAACGTGCACGCTGATTGGCCAGCCCAACCAGCGTGCCCGTTGTAAATCCCTCAATATACTAACGGAAAAAGGTCCGGTCGCCCGGACTTTTTCCGTTAGTATAAAACACTGTCTCGCTATGTTAAAAGAGTTTAACATAGCGACACAGGTTTAAAAAAAGCAACGCAGATCTCCGTTGCTTTTTTTAAAGCTGTCTCGCTGTGTTAAACTCCTTTAACATAGTGACACAGTGTGTAAAAAGCAACAGAGATCTTGCGATCTCCGTTGCTTTTTTTTTAAACCTGTCTTGCTATGTTAAATGAGTTTAACATAGCGAGACAGCTTTAAAATAAGCAACGGAGATCTCCGTTGCTTATTTTAAAGCTGTCTCGCTATGTTAAACCCATTTAACATAGCGAGATAAAGCAACGGAGATCTTGCATTCTCCGTTGCTTTTGCCCAACTCTGATGTACTGCGTAG